>NC_090445.1:1720975689-1721260689 GCF_031143425.1 Pleurodeles waltl | reverse complement strand
CGGGTTCGGGGGTCACTCACCCGGGGCCCCCTCCACGAAGACGGCCCGGAGGGTCAGGAAGCGGATGAACTCGAGGCCGGTGCCGAAGAGCAGGAGGAAGGAGGCGAGGGCCGAGCCCCCCAGGGCCAGCGAGCCGAGCCAGGACACCCCCGCCATGGAGGAGAGAGAGGAGGGAAAGGGGGGGGGGGGAGACTGGGGAGAGAGAGAAGGAGGGAGGGGAGTGCAGAGGAGAATGAGTGGAGGGAGGAGACTGCGGAGAGAGAGAGGGAGGGAGGGGAGTGCAGAGGGTTGGAGGAGAGAGAGGAGAGAAAGGGGGGGGGAGGAGACTGGGGAGAGAGAGAGAAGGAGGGAGGGGAGTGCAGAGGGTTGGAGGAGAGAGAGGAGGGAAAGGGGGGGGGGAGGAGACTGGGGAGAGAGAGAAGGAGGGAGGGGAGTGCAGAGGAGAATGAGTGGAGGGAGGCCTGGGCGGGAGAGGAGGTCTGAGGAGGGAGGGCAGATTGAAGGAATGGAGTAGAGGGAAGGGAGGAGACTGGGGAGAGAGAGAGGGAGGGAGGGGAGTGCAGAGGGTTGGAGGAGAGAGAGGAGGGAAAGGGGGGGGGGAGACTGAAGGGAGGGAGGAGACTGGGGAGAGAGAGAGGGAGGGAGGGGAGTGCAGAGGGTTGGAGGAGAGAGAGGAGGGAAAGGGGGGGGGGGAGACTGAAGGGAGGGAGGAGACTGGGGAGAGAGAGAGGGAGGGAGGGGAGTGCAGAGGGTTGGAGGAGAGAGAGGAGGGAAAGGGGGGGGGGAGACTGAAGGGAGGGAGGAGACTGGGGAGAGAGAGAGGGAGGGAGGGGAGTGCAGAGGAGAATGAGTGGAGGGAGGAGACTGCGGAGAGAGAGAGGGAGGGGGCTGGGGAGGAAGAGAGGGAGGGGGCTGGGGAGAGAGAGAGAAGGAGGGAGGGGAGTGCAGAGGGTTGGAGGAGAGAGAGGAGGGAAAGGGGGGGGGGAGGAGACTGGGGAGAGAGAGAGAAGGAGGGAGGGGAGTGCAGAGGAGAATGAGTGGAGGGAGGAGACTGCGGAGAGAGAGAGGGAGGGAGGGGAGTGCAGCGGGTTGGAGGAGAGAGAGGAGGGAAAGGGGGGGGGAGGAGACTGGGGAGAGAGAGAAGGAGGGAGGGGAGTGCAGAGGAGAATGAGTGGAGGGAGGAGACTGCGGAGAGAGAGAGGGAGGGGGCTGGGGAGGAAGAGAGGGAGGGGGCTGGGGAGAGAGAGAGAAGGAGGGAGGGGAGTGCAGAGGGTTGGAGGAGAATGAGTGGAGGGAGGCCTGGGCGGGAGAGGAGGTCTGAGGAGGGAGGGCAGATTAAAGATAGTGGGGCGGGAGGGCAGTGTATGGAGAGAGTCAGGGAGAGAGGAGGTCTGAGGAGAGAGGGCACATTGAAGAAAGGGAGGAGGCTGGGGAGGGAGAGGGAGGAAGGGAGGAGGCCTGGTGCTGGAGGAGAGAGACGGAGGGTGTGTGTGGGGAGAGGAGGAGTGAGGACAAGGGGCGGAGAGAGTGAGAGAGAAGGAAAGGCAGACACCCGAGAGCAGTGGGAGGTAAAGAAGGAGGGCGGAGGCAGAAAGAGGGAGGAGAGAGAGGGACGAGGGTGAGGACAAGTGGGGGGCGGGAAGGGCGGAGCCCGGAAACGGAGGCTCCTGAGAAGCCCCCACCGCCTGACACCCCTCAGGGTTAAAGCTGACCCGAGGGAGGACCCCCTCCCGCCCCAGGATGCACCAGGCCCCGCCGGTCCGCCTCCCACAGTGCATTCTGGGACATGTAGTTCTTACCCCCCAGAGAGGACTCCCGGTCAAAGAGCAGCGGGGCAGACACTGGCGGGGGGCCGGGGGCAGCGGGGGGTGTTTGACGACATCTGCCCCCCCCCCCCCCCCGCTCGAAATGGAAACATAGAAGTGCAGGTACTCCGTGCCAGAGTACCTGCTCGTTTCTGAGAAGTGCGGGTACTCTCCCGCTCAAGAGTACCGGACAGCACCGGCCCATTTAAAGCACTGTCCGGACCCCCAGAGAGACGTTAGACTATAAGGCCCTGTCCCTACCTCTAATGCCTTAGATCCCTCTCCCCCCCACGCACCCCTCCGTGGGGTCCTTGCCTTGTGCCACTCAATCCAGGGACCACATCATGACCCATGACCTCTCTGTCTCTCGGACCCATGACCCATGACCTCTGTCTCTCAGGCCCATGACCTCTCGGATCCATGACCCATCTGTCTCTCGGACCCATGACCTCTCTGTCTCTAGGACCCGTGACCTCTCTGTCTCTAGGACCCGTGACCTCTCTGTCTCTCTGACCCATGACCTCTCTGTCTCTCAGACCCATGGCCTCTCTGTCTCTCTGACCCATGACCTCTCTGTCTCTCAGACCCATGGCCTCTCTGTCTCTAGGACCCATGACCTCTCTGTCTCTCAGACCCATGACCCATGACCTCTGTCTCTCAGACCCATGACCTCTCGGATCCATGACCCATCTGTCTCTCGGACCCATGGCCTCTCTGTCTCTAGGACCCGTGACCTCTCTGTCTCTCTGACCCATGACCTCTCTGTCTCTAGGACCCGTGACCTCTCTGTCTCTCTGACCCATGACCTCTCTGTCTCTCAGACCCATGGCTTCACCGTCTCTAGGATCCATGTCCTCTCTGTCTCTCGGACCCATGACCTCTCTGTCTCTCGGACCCATGACCTCTCTGTCTCTCAGACCCATGGCCTCTCTGTGTCTCTGACCCATGATCCATGACCTCTCTGTCTCTCGGACCCATGACCTCTCTGTCTCTCAGACCCATGACCTCTCTGTCTCTCGGACCCATGACCTCTCTGTCCCATGACTCGACCCATGACCTCTCTGTCTCTCAGACCCATGACCTCTCTGTCTCTCGGACCCATGACCTCTCTGTCTCTAGGACCCATCACCCCTCTGTCTCTCAGACCCGTGACCCCTCTGTCTCTCGGACTCATGACCTCTCAGACCCATGACCTCTGTCTCTCAGACCCATGACCTCTCGGATCCATGACCCATCTGTCTCTCGGACCCATGGCCTCTCTGTCTCTAGGACCCGTGACCTCTCTGTCTCTCTGACCCATGACCTCTCTGTCTCTAGGACCCGTGACCTCTCTGTCTCTCTGACCCATGACCTCTCTGTCTCTCAGACCCATGGCCTCTCTGTCTCTAGGACCCATGACCTCTCTGTCTCTAGGACCCATGACCTCTCTGTCTCTCAGACCCGTGGCCTCTCTGTCTCTAGGACCCGTGACCTCTCTGTCTCTCTGACCCATGACCTCTCTGTCTCTCAGACCCATGGCCTCTCTGTGTCTCTGACCCATGATCCATGACCTCTCTGTCTCTCGGACCCATGACCTCTCTGTCTCTCAGACCCATGACCTCTCTGTCTCTCGGACCCATGACCTCTCTGTCCCATGACTCGACCCATGACCTCTCTGTCTCTCAGACCCATGACCTCTCTGTCTCTCGGACCCATGACCTCTCTGTCTCTAGGACCCATCACCCCTCTGTCTCTCGGACCCGTGACCCCTCTGTCTCTCGGACTCATGACCTCTCAGACCCATGACCTCTGTCTCTCAGACCCATGACCTCTCGGATCCATGACCCATCTGTCTCTCGGACCCATGGCCTCTCTGTCTCTAGGACCCGTGACCTCTCTGTCTCTCTGACCCATGACCTCTCTGTCTCTAGGACCCGTGACCTCTCTGTCTCTCTGACCCATGACCTCTCTGTCTCTCAGACCCATGGCCTCTCTGTCTCTAGGACCCATGACCTCTCTGTCTCTAGGACCCATGACCTCTCTGTCTCTCAGACCCGTGGCCTCTCTGTCTCTAGGACCCGTGACCTCTCTGTCTCTCTGACCCATGACCTCTCTGTCTCTCAGACCCATGGCCTATCTGTCTCTAGGACCCATGACCTCTCTGTCTCTCAGACCCATGGCTTCTCTGTCTCTCGGACCCATGACCTCTCAGATCCATGACCCATGACCTCTGTCTCTCCGACCCATGACCTCTCAGATCCATGATCCGTGACCTCTCTGCCTCTCGGACCCATGACTCATGACCTTTCTGTCTCTCGGACCCATGACCTCTCTGTCTCTCGGACCCATCACTCATGACCTCTCTGTCTCTCGGACCCATGATCCATGACCTCTCTGTCTCTCGGACCCATGACCTCTTGGATCCATGATCCCATGACCTCTCTGCCTCTCAGACCCATGACTCATGACCTCTCTGTCTCTCAGACCCATGGCCTCTCTATCTCTCTATCTCTCGGACCCATGAACTCTCAGATCCATGACCCATGACCTCTGTCTCTCAGACCCATTAACTCTGTCTCTCCGACCCATGACCTCTCAGATCCATGATCCGTGACCTCTCTGCCTCTCCGACCCATGACTCATGACCTCTCTGTCTCTCGGACCCATGACCTCTCTGTCTCTCGGACCCATCACTCATGACCTCTCTGTTTCTCTGACCCATGACCTCTCTGTCTCACGGACCCATGATCCATGACCTCTCTGTCTCTTGGACCCATGACCTCTTGGATCCATGATCCCATGACCTCTCTGCCTCTCAGACCCATGACTCATGACCTCTCTGTCTCTCAGACCCATGGCCTCTCTATCTCTCTATCTCTCGGACCCATGACCTCTCAGATCCATGACCCATGACCTCTGTCTCTCAGACCCATTAACTCTGTCTCTCCGACCCATGACCTCTCAGATCCATGATCCGTGACCTCTCTGCCTCTCGGACCCATGACTCATGACCTCTCTGTCTCTCGGACCCATGACCTCTCTGTCTCTCGGACCCATCACTCATGACTTCTCTGTTTCTCTGACCCATGACCTCTCTGTCTCACGGACCCATGATCCATGACCTCTCTGTCTCTCGGACCCATGACCTCTTGGATCCATGATCCCATGACCTCTCTGTCTCTCAGACCCAGGGCCTCTCTGTCTCTCAGACCCATGGCCTCTCTGTCTCTCAGACCCATGACCTCTCGGTCCATGACCCATGACCTCTCTGTCTCTCGGACCCATGACCTCTCAGATCCATGACCCGTGACCTCTCTGCCTCTCGGACCCATGGCCTCTCTGCCTCTCAGACCCGTGACTCATGACCTCTCTGTCTCTCGGACCCATGGTCTCTCTATCTCTCGGACCCATGACCTCTCTGTCTCTCGGACCCATGACCTCTCTGTCTCTCAGACCCATGGCCTCTCTGTGTCTCTGACCCATGACCCATGACCTCTCTGTCTCTAGGACCCATGACCTCTCTGTCTCTCAGACCCATGACCTCTCGGTCCATGACCCATGACCTCTCTGTCTCTCGGACCCATGACCTCTCAGATCCATGACCCGTGACCTCTCTGCCTCTCGGACCCATGGCCTCTCTATCTCTCGGACCCATGACCTCTCTGTCTCTCGGACCCATGACCTCTCTGTCTCTCAGACCCATGGCCTCTCTGTGTCTCTGACCCATGACCCATGACCTCTCTGTCTCTAGGACCCATGACCTCTCTGTCTCTCAGACCCATGACCTCTCGGTCCATGACCCATGACCTCTCTGTCTCTCGGACCCATGACCTCTCAGATCCATGACCCGTGACCTCTCTGCCTCTCGGACCCATGGCCTCTCTGCCTCTCAGACCCGTGACTCATGACCTCTCTGTCTCTCGGACCCATGGTCTCTCTATCTCTCGGACCCATGACCTCTCTGTCTCTCGGACCCATGACCTCTCTGTCTCTCAGACCCATGGCCTCTCTGTGTCTCTGACCCATAACCCATGACCTCTCTGTCTCTAGGACCCATGACCTCTCTGTCTCTCAGACCCATGACCTCTCGGTCCATGACCCATGACCTCTCTGTCTCTCGGACCCATGACCTCTCAGATCCATGACCCGTGACCTCTCTGCCTCTCGGACCCATGGCCTCTCTGCCTCTCAGACCCGTGACTCATGACCTCTCTGTCTCTCGGACCCATGGTCTCTCTATCTCTCGGACCCATGACCTCTCTGTCTCTCGGACCCATGACCTCTCTGTCTCTCAGACCCATGGCCTCTCTGTGTCTCTGACCCATGACCCGTGACCTCTCTGTCTCTAGGACCCATGACCTCTCTGTCTCTCAGATCCATGACCTCTCGGATCCTTGACCCATGACCTCTCTGTCTCTAGGACCCATGACCTCTCTGTCTCTCAGACCCATGACCCATCTGTCTCTCGGACCCATGGCCTCTCTGTCTCTAGGACCCGTGACCTCTCTGTCTCTCTGACCCATGACCTCTCTGTCTCTAGGACCCGTGACCTCTCTGTCTCTCTGACCCATGACCTCTCTGTCTCTAGGACCCGTGACCTCTCTGTCTCTCTGACCCCTGGCCTATCTGTCTCTAGGACCCATGACCTCTCTGTCTCTCAGACCCATGGCGTCTCTGTCTCTCGGACCCATGACCTCTCAGATCCATGACCCATGACCTCTGTCTCTCCGACCCATGACCTCTCAGATCCATGATCCGTGACCTCTCTGCCTCTCGGACCCATGATTCATGACCTTTCTGTCTCTCGGACCCATGACCTCTCTGTCTCTCGGACCCATCACTCATGACCTCTCTGTCTCTCGGACCCATGACCTCTTGGATCCATGATCCCATGACCTCTCTGCCTCTCAGACCCATGACTCATGACCTCTCTGTCTCTCAGACCCATGGCCTCTCTATCTCTCGGACCCATGACCTCTCAGATCCATGACCCATGACCTCTGTCTCTCAGACCCATTAACTCTGTCTCTCCGACCCATGACCTCTCAGATCCATGATCCGTGACCTCTCTGCCTCTCGGACCCATGACTCATGACCTCTCTGTCTCTCGGACCCATGACCTCTCTGTCTCTCGGACCCATCACTCATGACCTCTCTGTTTCTCTGACCCATGACCTCTCTGTCTCACGGACCCATGATCCATGACCTCTCTGTCTCTCGGACCCATGACCTCTTGGATCCATGATCCCATGACCTCTCTGCCTCTCAGACCCAGGGCCTCTCTGTCTCTCAGACCCATGACTTCTCTGTCTCTCGGACCCATGACCTCTCGGACCCATGACCCATGACCTCTCTGTCTCTCGGACCATGACCTCTCTGTCTCTCAGACCCATGACCTCTCGGATCCATGACCCATGGCCTCTCTGTCTCTCGGACCCATGACCTCTCTGTCTTTCGGACCCATGACCTCTCTGTCTCAGGGACCCATGACTCATGACCTCTCTCTCTCTCGGACCCATGACCCATGACCTCTCTGTCTCTCGGACCATGACCTCTCTGTCTCTCAGACCCATGACCTCTCTGTCTCTCAGACCCATGACCTCTCGGATCCATGACCCATGACCTCTCTGTCTCTCGGACCCATGTCCTCTGTCTCTCGGACCCATGACCTCTCTGTCTCTCGGACCCATGACCTCTCTGCCTCTCGGGCCCATGACCTCTCGGGTCCAGGACCCATGACCTCTGTCTCTCGGACCCATGACCTCTGTCTCTCGGACCCATGACCTCTCTGTCTCTCGGACCCATGACCTCTCTGTCTTTCGGACCCATGACCTCTCTGTCTCAGGGATCCATGACCCATGACCTCTCTGTCTCTCGGACCCATGACCTCTCTCTCTCTCAGACCCATGACCTCTCTGTCTCTCGGACCCTTGACCTCTCAGATCCATGACCCATGACCTCTCTGTGTCTTGGACCCATGGCCTCTCTGCTTCTCGGACCCATGACTCATGACCTCTCTGTCTCTCTGACCACTGGCCTCTCTGTCTGTCGGACCCATGACTCGGACCCATGTCCTCTCTGTCTCTTGGACCCATGACCTCTCTGTCTCTCAGACCCATGACCTCTCTGGATCCATGACCCATGACCTCGGACCCATGACCTCTCTGTCTCTCAGAGCCATGACCTCTCGGATCCATGCCCATGACCACTCTGTCTCTCAGACCCATGACTCAGACCCATGACCTCTCTGTCTCTCAGACCCATGACCTCTCTGTCTCTCGGACCCATGACCTCTCGGACCCATGACCTCTCTGTCTCTCAGACCCATGACCTCTCGGATCCATGACCCATGACCTATCTGTCTCTCAGACCCATGACTCGGACCCATGACCTCTCTGTCTCTTGGACCCATGACCTCTCAGATCCATGACCCATGACCTCTCTGTCTCTCGGACCATGACATCTCTGTCTCTCTGACCCATGACTCAACCCATGACCTCTCTGTCTCTCGGACACATGACTCGACCCATGACCTCTATGTCTCTCGGACCCATGACCTCTCTGTCTCCCGGACCCATGACTCGGACCCATGGCCTCTCTGTCTCTTGGACCCATGACCTCTCTGCCTCTCATACCCATGACCCCTGTCCTCTCTGTCTCTCAGACCCATGACCTCTCTCTCTCTTGGACCCATGGCCTCTGTGTCTCTCGGACCCTTGACCTCTGTCTCTCGGACCCATGATTCAGACCCATGACCTCTCTGTCTCTTGGACCCATGACTCGGACCCATGACTTCTCTGTCTCTTGGACCTGTGACCTCTCTGTCTCTCGGACCCATGACCTCTCTGTCTCTCGGACCCATGACTCGACCCATGACCTCTCTGTCTCTCAGACCAATGACCTCTCAGATCCATGACCCATGGCCTCTCTGTCTCTTGGACCTGTGACCTCTCTGTCTCTCAGACCCATGACCTCTCTGTCTCTCGGACCCATGACTCCGACCCATGGCCTCTCAGTCTCTCGGACCCATGACTCGGAACCATGGCCTCTGTCTCTCGGACCCATGACATCTCTGTCTCTCAGACCCATGACCTCTCGGATCCATGACCCATGACCTCTCTGTCTCTCAGGCCCATGACCTCTCTGCCTCTCGGACCAATGACCTCTCTGTCTCTCGGACCCATGACCTCTCGGACCCATGACCTCTGTCTCTCGGACCCATGACCTCTCTGTCTCTCGGACCCTGACCTCTCTGTCTCTCGGACCCATGACTCGGACCCATGTCCTCTCTGTCTCTCAGACCCATGACCTCTCTGTCTCTCGGACCCATGACCTCTCTCTCTCTCGGACCCATGACCTCTCTCTCTCTCGGACCCATGACCTCTCTGTCTCTCAGACCTATGACCTCTCGGATCCATGACCCATGACCTCTCTGCCTCTCGGACCCATGACCTCTCTGCCTCTCGGACCAATGACCTCTCTGTCCCTCGAACCCATGACCTCTTGGTCCTATGACCCATGACCTCTGTCTCTCAGACCCATGACCTCTCTGTCTCTCGGACCCATGACCTCTCTGTCCCTCGAACCCATGACCTCTTGGTCCTATGACCCATGACCTCTGTCTCTCTGACCCCTGGCCTCTCTGTCTCTCGGACCCATGACTCGGACCCATGACCTCTCTGTCTCTTGGACCAATGACCTCTCTGTCTCTTGGACCAATGACCTCTCTGTCTCTCAGACCCATGACCTCTCGGATCCATGACCCATGACCTCGGACCCATGACCTCTCTGTCTCTTAGACCATGACCTCTCGGATCCATGCCCATGACCTCTCTGTCTCTCAGACCCATGACTCGGACCCATGACCTCTCTGTCTCTCGGACCCATGACCTCTCTGTCTCTTGGACCCATGACCTCTCAGATCCATGACCTCTGAGTCTCGGACCCATGACCTCTCTGATCCATGACCTCTCTGTCTCTCAGACCCATGACTCGGACCCATGACCTCTCTGTCTCTTGGACCCATGACCTCTCTGTCTCTTGGACCCATGACCTCTCGGACCCATGACCTCTCTGTCTCTCGGACCCATGACTCGACCCATGACCTCTCTGTCTCTCGGACCCATGACTCGACCCATGACCTCTCTGTCTCCCGGACCCATGACTCGACCCATGACCTCTCTGTCTCCCGGACCCATGACTCGGACCCATGGCCTCTCTGTCTCTTGGACCAAAGGCCTCTCTGTCTCTCGGACCCATGGCCTCTGTGTCTCTCGGACCCATGACCTCTGTCTCTCGGACCCATGATTTAGACCCATGACCTCTCTGTCTCTCGGACCCATGACCTCTGTCTCTCAGACCCATGATTCAGACCCATGACCTCTCTGTCTCTCGGACCCATGACTCGGACCCATGACTTCTCTGTCTCTTGGACCTGTGACCTCTCTTTCTCTCTGACCCATGGCCTCTCTGTCTCTCGGACCCATGGCCTCTCTGTCTCTCGGACCCATGACCTCTCTGTCTCTCGGACCCATGACTCGACCCATGACCTCTCTGTCTCTCAGACCCATGACTCGGACCCATGACCTCTCTGTCTCTCGGACCCATGACCTCTCAGATCCATGCCCCATGACCTCTCTGTATCTCAGACCCATGGCCTCTCTGTTTCTCGGACCCATGACCTCTCTGTCTCTCGGACCCATGACTCGACCCATGACCTCTCTGTCTCTCAGACCCATGACCTCTCTGTCTCTCGGACCCATGACTCGGACCCATGGCCTCTCTGTCTCTCAGACCCATGACCTCTCTGTCTCTCTGACCCATGACTCGGACCCATGGCCTCTGTCTCTCGGACCCATGACCTCTCTGTCTCTCGGACCCATGACCTCTCTGTCTCTCAGACCGATGACCTTCCGTATCCATGACCTCTCTGTCTCTCAGACTCATGGTCTCTCTGCCTCTCGGACCCATGACCTCTCTGTCTCTCGGACCTATGACCTCTCTGTCTCTCGGACCCATGACCTCTCTGTCTCTCGGACCCATGACCTCTCGGATCCATGACCCATGACCTCTCTGTCTCTCAGACCCATGCCCTCTCTGCTTCCCGGACCCATGACCCCTCTGTCTTTCGGATCCATGACCTCTGTCTCTCGGACCCATGACCTCTGTCTCTCGGACCCATGACCTCCCTGTCTCTCGGACCCATGACTTCTCAGACCCATGACCCATGACCTCTCTGTCTCTCGGACCCATGACCTCTCTGTGTCTCAGACCCATGACCTCTCGGATCCATGACCCATGACCTCTCTGTCTCTCGGACCCATGACCTCTCGGATCCATGACCCATGACCTCTGTCTCTCGGACCCATGGCCTCTCCATCTCTCTGACCCATGACTTGACCCATGACCTCTCTGCCTCTCGGACCCATGACTCGAACCATGACCTCTCTGTCTCCCGGACCCATGACTCGGACCCATGACCTCTCTGTCTCTCGGACCCATGGCCTCTCTGCCTCTCGGACCCATGACCCCTGGCCTCTCTGTCTCTCAGACCCATGACCTCTCTGTCTCTTGGACCCATGGCCTCTCTGTCTCTCGGACCCATGTCCTCTGTCTCTCGGACCCATGACTCGGACCCATGACTTCTCTGTCTCTTGGACCTGTGACCTCTCTGTCTCTCGGACCCATGACCTCTCTGTCTCTCGGACCCATGACTCGACCCATGACCTCTCTGTCTCTCAGACCCATGACCTCTCTGTCTCTCGGACCCATGACTCGGACCCATGACCTCTCTGTCTCTCGGACCCATGACTCGGAACCATGGCCTCTGTCTCTCGGACCCATGACATCTCTGTCTCTCAGACCCATGACCTCTCGGATCCATGACCCATGACCTCTCTGTCTCTCAGACCCATGACCTCTCTGCCTCTCGGACCAATGACCTCTCTGTCTCTCGGACCCATGACCTCTCGGACCCATGACCTCTGTCTCTCGGACCCATGACCTCTCTGTCTCTCGGACCCATGACTCGGACCCATGTCCTCTCTGTCTCTCAGACCCATGACCTCTCTGTCTCTCGGACCCATGACTCGGACCCATGACCTCTCTCTCTCTCGGACCCATGACCTCTCTGTCTCTCGGACCCATGACCTCTCTGCCTCTCGGACCCATGACCTCTCTGTCCCTCGAACCCATGACCTCTTGGTCCCATGACCCATGACCTCTGTCTCTCAGACTCATGACCTCTCTGTCTCTCGGACTCATGACCTCTCTGACCCCTGGCCTCTCTGTCTCTCGGACCCATGACTCGGACCCAAGACCTCTCTGTCTCTTGGACCAATGACCTCTCTGTCTCTCAGACCCATGACGTCTCGGATCCATGACCCATGACCTCGGACCCATGACCTCTCTGTCTCTCAGACCATGACCTCTCGGATCCATGCCCATGACCTCTCTGTCTCTCAGACCCATGACTCGGACCCATGACCTCTCTGTCTCTCGGACCCATGACCTCTCTGTCTCTCAGACCCATGACCTCTCAGATCCATGACCTCTCGGATCCATGACCCATGACCTCTCTGTCTCTCAGACCCATGACTCGGACCCATGACCTCTCTGTCTCTTGGACCCATGACCTCTCTGTCTCTTGGACCCATGACCTCTCGGACCCATGACCTCTCTGTCTCTCGGACCCATGACTCGACCCATGACCTCTCTGTCTCTCGGACCCATGACTCGACCCATGACCTCTCTGTCTCCCGGACCCATGACTCGGACCCATGGCCTCTCTGTCTCTTGGACCAATGGCCTCTCTGCCTCTCGGACCCATGACCCCTGGCCTCTCTGTCTCTCAGACCCATGACCTCTCTCTCTCTTGGACCCATGGCCTCTCTGTCTCTTGGACCCATGGCCTCTGTGTCTCTCGGACCCATGATTTAGACCCATGACCTCTCTGTCTCTCGGACCCATGACCTCTGTCTCTCAGACCCATGATTCAGACCCATGACCTCTCTGTCTCTCGGACCCATGACTCGGACCCATGACTTCTCTGTCTCTTGGACCTGTGACCTCTCTTTCTCTCTGACCCATGGCCTCTCTGTCTCTCGGACCCATGGCCTCTCTGTCTCTCGGACCCATGACCTCTCTGTCTCTCGGACCCATGACTCGACCCATGACCTCTCTGTCTCTCAGACCCATGACTCGGACCCATGACCTCTCTGTCTCTCGGACCCATGACATCTCAGATCCATGCCCCATGACCTCTCTGTCTCTCAGACCCATGGCCTCTCTGTTTCTCGGACCCATGACCTCTCTGTCTCTCGGACCCATGACTCGACCCATGACCTCTCTGTCTCTCAGACCCATGACCTCTCTGTCTCTCGGACCCATGACTCGGACCCATGGCCTCTCTGTCTCTCAGACCCATGACCTCTCTGTCTCTCGGACCCATGACTCGGACCCATGGCCTCTGTCTCTCGGACCCATGACCTCTCTGTCTCTCGGACCCATGACCTCTCAGTCTCTCGGACCCATGACCTCTCTGTCTCTCGGACCCATGACCTCTCTGTCTCTCGGACCCATGACCTCGCTGTCTCTCAGACCCATGACCTCTCGGATCCATGACCCATGACCTCTCTGTCTCTCAGACCCATGACCTCTCTGCTTCCCGGACCCATGACCTCTCTGTCTCTCGGACCCATGACCTCTGTCTCTCGGACCCATGACCTCTGTCTCTCGGACCCATGACCTCCCTGTCTCTCGGACCCATGACTTCTCAGACCCATGACCCATGACCTCTCTGTCTCTCGGACCCATGACCTCTCTGTCTCTCAGACCCATGACCTCTCGGATCCATGACCCATGACCTCTCGGATCCATGACCTCTCTGTCTCTCAAACCCATGACTCGGACCCATGGTCTCTCTGTCTCTTGGACCCATGACCTCTGTCTCTTGGATCCATGACCTCTCTATCTCTCGGAGCCATGACTCAACCCATGACCTCTATGTCTCTCAGACCCATGACTCAACCCATGACCTCTCTGTCTCTCTGACCCATGACCTCTCTGTCTCTCAGACCCATGACCTCTCTGTCTCTCGGACCCATGACCTCTCTGTCTCTCGGACCCATGGCCTCTCTGTCTCTCGGAGCCATGACTCAACCTATGGCCTCTCTGTCTCTCAGACCCATGACTTGACCCATGACCTCTCTGTCTCTCTGACCCATGACCTCTCTGTCTCTCGGACCCATGACTCGGACCCATGGCCTCTCTGTCTCTCGGACCCATGACCCCTGGCCTCTCTGTCTCTCAGACCCATGGCCTCTCTGTCTCTCGGACCCATGGCCTCTCTGTCTCTTGGACCCATGGCCTCTCTGTCTCTTGGACCCATGGCCTCTCTGTCTCTTGGACCCATGGCCTCTCTGTCTCTTGGACCCATGGCCTCTCTGTCTCTTGGACCCATGGCCTCTCTGTCTCTCGGACCCATGACCTCTCTGTCTCTCGGACCCATGATTCGGACCCATGACCTCTCTGTCTCTCTGACCCATGACTCGAACCATGACTTCTCTGTCTCTCGGACCCATGACCTCTCAGATCCATGACCCATGACCTCTCTGTCTCTCGGACCCATGACCTCTCTGTCTCTCGGACCCATGGCCTCTCTGTCTCTTAGACCCATAACTCGACCCATGACCTCTCAGACCCATGACCTGTAGGAGGCTGGCCTGGCTTGTAGTGGGTACCAAGGGGTACTTACACCTTGTGCCAGGTCCAGTTATCCCTTATTAGTGTAGAAGAGGTGTTTCTAGCAGCTTAGGCTGATAGAAGGTAGCTATAGCAGAGCAGCTTAGGCTGAACTAGGAGACATGCAAAGCTCCTACTATACCACTGGTGTCATATGCACAATATCATAAGAAAACACAATACACAGATATACTAAAAATAAAGGTACTTTATTTTTATGACAATATGCCAAAAGTATCTCAGTGAGAACCCTCAGTATGAGGATGCCAAATATACACACGATATATGTACACAATACCAAAAATATGCAGTAATAGCAAAAGGGAGTAATGCAAGCACTGTAAAGTTACAGTAGATTGCAATAGGAGCACATAGGTATAGGGGCAACACAAACCATATACTCCAAAAGTGGAATGCGAACCACGAATGGACCCCAAACCTATGTGAGCTTGTAGAGGGTCGATGGGACTGTAAGAAAACAGTGAGGGTTAGAAAAATAGCCCACCCCCAAGACCCTGTAAGGTAGGTGTAAAGTGCACCTACAACCCCCAGAGAGCACAGAAGTTGTGATAGGGGGATTCTGCAAGGAAAACCAACACCAGCAAAGCAACAACAGTGGATTTCCAGACCTGAGTACCTGTAAGACAAGGGGACCAAGTCCAAGAGTCGCGACAGTGTCGAGAGTGGGCACATGCCCAGGAAATGCCAGCTGAGGGTGCAAGGAAGTTGCCACCGGATGGAAGAAGCTTTGTGTTCTGCAAGAACGAAGAAGACTAGGAACTTCCCCTTTGGAGGATGGATGTCCCACGTTGTGAAGAAGCTTGCAGAGGTGTTCCCACACAGAAAGACTGCAAACAAGCCTTGCTAGCTGCAAGGGTTGCGTTTAGGGTTTTTGGATGCTGCTGTGGCCCAGGAGGGACCAGGATGTCGCCACTTGGATGAGGAGACAGAGGGGGCGTTCAGCAAGTCAGGGAGCCCTCACAGAAGCAGGCAGCACCCGCAGAAGTACCAAAACAGGCACCAGCGGAGTCCAGCCGAAGTCACAAAAGGGAGTCCT
The DNA here is from genome assembly GCF_031143425.1 of Pleurodeles waltl. Taxonomy (NCBI): domain Eukaryota; kingdom Metazoa; phylum Chordata; class Amphibia; order Caudata; family Salamandridae; genus Pleurodeles; species Pleurodeles waltl. The sequence continues at coordinate 1,721,245,107 of NC_090445.1, read as the reverse complement.
ACGACGCCGGAGGACAACTCAGAAGGTTGTGCACTGCAGGTTAGAGTGTCGGGGACCCAGGCTTGGCTGTGCACGAAGGAAATCCTGGAAGAGTGCACAGGAGCCGGAGCAGCTGCAAATCATGCGGTACCCAGCAATGCAGTCTAGCGTGGGGAGGCAAGGACTTACCTCCACCAAACTTGGACTGAAGAGTCACTGGACTGTGGGAGTCAATTGGACAGAGTTGCTGAGTTCCAGGGACCACGCTCGTTGTGCTGAGAGGGGACCCAGAGGACCGGTGATGCAGTCGTTTGTTGCCTGCAGTTGCAGGGGGAAGATTCCGTCGACCCACGGGAGATTTCTTCAGAGCTGTTGGTGCAGGAAGGAGGCAGGCTCCCCCGAGAGCATGCACCACCTGGAAACAGTCGAGAAAGCTGGCAGGATGAAGCGATACAAGGTTGCAGTAGTCGTCTTTGCTACTTTGTTGCGGTTTTGCAGGCGTCCTGAGCAGTCAGCGGTCGATCCTTTGGCAGAAGGTGAAGTGGGAGATGCAGAGGAACTCTGGTGAGCTCTTGCATTCGGTATCTGAAGAATTCCCCAAAGCAGAGACCCTAAATAGCCAGAAAAGGAGGTTTGGCTACCTAGGAAGGAGGATAGGCTAGTAAGAAAGGTAAGAGCCTATCAGAAGGAGTCTCTGACGTCACCTGCTGGCCCTGGCCACTCAGAGCAGTCCAGTGTGCCAGCACACCTCTGAATCCAAGATGGCAGAGGTCTGGGGCACGCTGGAGGAGCTCTGGGCACCTCCCCTGGGAGGTGCAGGTCAGGGGAGTGGTCACTCCTCTTTCCTTTGTCCAGTTTCGCGCCAGAGCAGGGCTGGGGGATCCCTGAACCGGTGTAGACTGGCTTATGCAGAGATGGGCACCATCTGTGCCCATCAAAGCATTTCCAGAGGCTGGGGGAGGCTACTCCTCCCCAGCCCTGACACCTATTTCCAAAGGGAGAGGGTGTAACACCCTCTCTCTGAGGAAGTCCTTTGTTCTGCCTTCCTGGGCCAGGCCTGGCTGGACCCCAGGAGGGCAGAAACCTGTCTGAGAGGTTGGCAACAGCTGCAGTGAAACCCCGGGAAAGGCAGTTTGGCAGTACCCGGGTTCTGTGCTAGAGACCCGGAGGATCATGGAATTGTCTCCCCAATGCCAGCATGGCATTGGGGTGACAATTCCATGATCTTAAACATGTTACATGGCCTTGTTCGGAGTTACCATTGTGACGCTATACATAGGTAGTGACATATGTATAGTGCACACGTGAAATGGTGTCCCCGCACTCACAAAGTCCGGGGAGTTTGCCCTGAACAATGTGGGGGCACCTTGGCTAGTGCCAGGGTGCCCACACACTAAGGGGGTCATTCTGACCCTGGAGGCCAGGGCCACCGACCACGGGAGCACCGCCAACAGCCTGGCGGTGCCCCTTAGGGCATTCTGACCGCGGCGCTTTGGCCGCGGTCAGTGCAGGAAAACCGGCGGTCTCCCGCCGGTTTTCCGCTGCCCGTCAGAATCCTCCAAGGCGGCGCAGCATGCTGCGCCGCCTTGGGGATTCTGACACCCCCTACCGCCATCCTGTTCCTGGCGGTTCGGCCGCCAGGAACAGGATGGCGGTAGGGGGTGTCGTGGGGCCCCTGGGGGCCCCTGCAGTGCCCATGCCAATGGCATGGGCACTGCAGGGGCCCCCGTAAGAGGGCCCCGCTTGTATTTCACTGTCTGCATAGCAGACAGTGAAATACGCGACGGGTGCAGTAGCACCCGTCGCACCTTCCCACTCCGCCGGCTCGATTACGAGCCGGCTTCATGGTGGGAAGGTCGTTTTCCCCTGGGCTGGCGGGCGGCCTTTTGAAGGCCGCCCGCCAGCCCAGGGGAAAACTCAAAATACCCGCCGCGGTCTTCCGACCGCGGTACGGTATTTTGGCGGCTCCCGCCGGGCGCGCGGTGACCGCGCCCGGCGGGAGTCAGAATGACCCCCTAAGTAACTTTGCACCCAACCTTCACCAGGTGAAGGTTAGACATATAGGTGACTTATAAGTTACTTATGTGCAGTGGTAAATGGCTGTGAAATAACGTGGACGTTATTCCACTCAGGCTGCACTGGCAGGCCTGTGTAAGAATTGTCAGATCTCCCTATGGGTGGCAAAAGAAATGCTGCAGCCCATCGGGATCTCCTGGAACCCCAATACCCTGGGTACCTCAGTACCACATACTAGGGAATTATAAGGGTGTTCCAGTATGCCAATGTGAATTGGTGAAATTGGTCACTAGCCTGTTAGTGACAATTTGGAAAGCAGAGAGAGCATAACCACTGAGGTTCTGGTTAGCAGAGCCTCAGTGAGACAGTTAGTCATCACACAGGGAACACTTATGAGCACTGGGGCCCTGGCTGGCAGGGTCCCAGTGACACATACACTAAAACAACATATATACAGTGAAATATGGGGGTAACATGCCAGGCAAGATGGTACTTTCCTACATGACCTCTCTGTCTCTCGGACCCATGGCCTCTCTGTCTCTCGGACCCATGACCCAATACCTCTCTGTCTCTCTGACCCATGACTCGACCCATGACCTCTCTGTCTCTCAGACCCATGACGTCTCTGTCTCTCAGACCCGTGACCCATGATCTCTCTGTCTCTCAGACCCATGACCTCTCTGTCTCTCAGACCCATGGCCTCTCTGTGTCTCGGACCCATGACTCAACCCATGACCTCTCTGTCTCTCAGACCCATGACCTCTCTGTCTCTCGGACCCATGACCTCTCTGTCTTTTGGACCCATGTCCTCTCTGTCTCTCGGACCAATGCCCCCTCTGTCTCTCAGACCCTTGACCCCTCTGTCTCTCTGACCCATGAACCCTCTGTCTCTCGGACCAATGACCTCTCTATCTCTTAAACCCATGGCCTCTCTGTCTCTCGCACCCATGACCTCTCTGTCTCTCGGACCCCTGACCTCGGCCCCTTAGCCTTGCCCTTCTCCAGTATGGGCGTGAGATGAGAAGATTCCGTTTCCTCCTGGGATTCTCTAGCAGAGTTCCCATCATGCTCCTAAAGGTCTTGTTGTTCCTCACCACTAACCCCTTGGTTTGTGGATGGTATACCAGGGAGACGTGATACCTCAGCGCTACTTGCTGACACATCTTTCTCATGTGAAAGGGATGAAGTTGTCTCCTTAGTCAGAAATCAATATCGTAGGAAATCCATTTTTATAAATAAAGGACTCTGGTTTGTACATTTTTAATGCAAAAAATATTTTTAGAAAAGTGAAATATGCTATTCATTTAACCTACTAATTTTTTATTTTTATTCACTTTTAAATTAGTGGTTCTCTGCTGTGTGAAATATCTATTTCTTCAAAATGGTGATGCTGATACTGGAAAAAAACAAAAATAAATTGTATAGTTAATTAAGTGTAAATAGGTATTACTTCAACAAATGTCTATTTTATTACAGTACTGCTTAGTTAACAAGGTAGATGGCAGTTGTTCAATAACACTCTGTCTCTGTTTGTCCGGTTAGTGCGTGTGGTCACCTCACAGGTCAGTGTACCACTGAGCACAAAATGGTGGATACTCACTTTTATAGGCATTTAAAGAGTAATCCATGATTTAAAGTAAAATATATTAGAATTGTTTTATTTATGCAACATATTGTATGACTATACATATGTTGTAAGAGCAAGTTAATTATTACTATTTGATTGTGGTCTTCTTTAGAATGAGTGCCCGCCACCTTGGTTAGGTATGTTACATCTTCAAAATGTCTTTCTTTAAAGCTTTCATTGTAAAATATATAAATGTGGTGCTTTACAATAACTGGTAGTCTGTCATAGGTTTCAAAAAAAATATTTAAGAACATGTGGGGTAAAAATGTGTGGTAAAGACATGCATGGTAAAGGTATGCATGGTAAAAGTAAAATCAGTGCTACTGATGTGAATGAGTGGAAAAGGCATGCGTGGTAAAATATGCGAGGTAAAGACATGTGTTGTAATGTCATATATTCCTTCCTTAACAACCTGAAAGAAAAGGCAAATTCAACCATGCAGTCATGAATCCAAAGGCTCTACTCAGAGCCACCTATTATTCGTAAATGCGCTTTATTTAAAAATGAACACTTTTTTTTCAAATTTTTGGAACAGTGAATCCTCTGTGGTTCCCAGCTTTTACTGCATGGTTTTCAGATAGCCCCTTTGTTCCATGGGGGAACTGTGAATCATATACATTTTTTTAAAAAAGGTAGTGTGTCAATAATCGATAAGCAATAACCATAAGGCATTTTGCAGTGTGGGTGGGGCACAGAGCTCTGGCCTGTTTGCCAAATGCCAGATCTTGCACACACCCTACGCTAATGTCTGCCCAGCACTACCCACTGTTTTTGGCAGTGCATTACCTATGCATGTTTGGTATCAAACATGTTAGAATCATACCCCAATACTGGTGCTAGTATTGGTGGCATGATTCCATGCACTCTGGGGGCTCCTTAAAGGACCCCCAGTACTGCTCCTACCAGTTTTTCAGGGTCTGCTGCAACCTCTCAGACAGGATTTTGCCCTCCTGCTGCTTGATCAGCTCAAGCAGGGGAAGGCAGAACAAAGGATTTCTTGTGGGAGAGGCGATGGAACCTCCTGTCCTTTGGAAATAGGTGTACGTGGTGGGGTAGGGGTAGTCTTCCTACCCCAACAGGTTGCTTTGAAAGGCACATTTGGTGCCCTCCTTGCATAATCCAGTTTGCCCTAGTCCAGGGAGCCATGATCCCAGCTCTGATGTGAAACTGCACAAAGGAAAGGGAAGTGACCCCTGTCCATCACTACAGCAGGGGTGGTGCCCAGAGCTCCTCCAGGTGGCCACTTGGTTCTGCCATCTTGAAAACAAGATGAGCAGAGGCCCATGGGAGCATCTGATTGGTCAGGGTAGGTAGCTGACATCAGTGACACCCCCACCCTCTGATAGGTGGCCTCCGCAGAAGGTGACCTTGCCCCTTTTTGGGCTATTTAGGGACCTCCTGGTGGGTGGGTTCCCAGATTTGTCATGCAAGATTCCACCCGGACTTCTCTGCAAATACCTTTTCTGCTCCTGGCCACCAGAACTGCTGCTGGACTCCACAGAAACTGAACAAGTCTGCAACACTGAGATGACCTCTCCTTGCAACATTGTTCCTGCGGCTCCTGTCAGCAACCTGCAGCATTTCCACTGCTGTGCATCCTCTGGGGTCAGCAAAACTTTAGCTGCACCAAAAAAGCAAGAAGGAATTTCCCTTGGAGTGAAGGAGTCACTCCCCTGCATCCCCAGGCACATAAGGCAATGACATCTGGCTGCTCGGATCTGCTGTCCTCTGTACTTGTGAAGATTCTCCAACACAAGTGGTGGTTCTGAGGGGTCCTCTGGGTCCTCTCTGCCTGCTATCCAACTTCAGAGAAGGTGAATCGTTGCCTTGTTCTCCAAGACAGAAACCCTGTGCACCGTGACTTTTGCAGCAACTAAGGCTTATTGACTCTTGCTTCAAGGAATCTTTAGGCTTAGAGTAGCCTTGTTCCCCAATGCTCTACCTCTGCAAGGACGGTCTCCTCTCTGCTGCTCCAGCGACGTGGGACTCCTCTTCAGGTGTGCTGCCCGGGCCTCACTGCGACATACTGTGCCTGCTGCCAGTAGGTTGTCCATGGGGGCTCTGCCAGTTTTTGCTGGCTCTCCTGTTTACTTAGGGTCAGCCTGGACTCCCCTCCAAGGGTCCAGTCCCTAGGACCTTGCTGGTTCTCTTCAGCTCTGCGAATCTCTTACAGCTCCAGTTGCATTTGCTTGTGCTTGTTGATAGTTCTCCTCACCACTGACCTGTCTGCAATCTGGCGACCAATGAGGGACAGCTCTGAGGTGACTTCTGGGACTCCTCTGCAGCTCCTGGGTGCTGCAGCTGGACTTCATCTATCACCATCGATCTGGATCTTCACCCATGGAAGGGTGGGCATTGCCTCCTGCCCCATGTGGACACTCCTTCATGGACTGGACTCTGTCCCCTTCTTTTGCAGGTCCTCTTCATCCAGAAGCCACCATTGGGTTCCACAGGGGTGGTCCTGCTTTCGCAATATCCCATATATTCTTCCCTATGTTAGCCTATGGGACGGCCAGGTAACGTACCTCTCCTCTCCTGGTCGCTCAGGATCTTCTAGTACTTACCTCTTGGGGTTACGCTCTCTCCCAGCCCTTGGCAAATCACTCCACATGCTCTGGTGGGGGACCCGTTCTCACATTCCACTTTTTTAGTATGTGGTTTGGCCCCTCTATGGGGCCCAAGCTATTTTAGGCTATTTCCTAATGCCCGTTTATATTTTGTGTGTATTTACTTCCAGAAGAACGTTTGCCTATAGTGATCTAGTGTGCTGTTCCTGTAATAAAATACCTTTATTTTTGTAACACCGTGTGGTTCCTTTCATGTCTCATACGTTACTGTGTGACTACTGTGGTACTGCAGGGGCTTCACACTCCTCCTAGATTAGTCTTGGCTGCTCACTACAGCTACCACTAGAGAGTCCTGGCTTCTAGACACTATAACTCTATCTAATAATGGTTGCCTGGGCCCAGTGTTTGGTGTAACACCATAGGTGTCTACAACACACTGGGTCAGCCTCCTACAAGAGGCATTACCTCCCTCCTGCAGAAAGCCGTACGATGTTGACCTAAAAAGGTGAGTTTCAAAGGAGAAACCACCTTTGAAGGGCAAATGGGTAATACTTGGGAGAGGGGCTTCTCCATTGTCTAGGTAGACAGCGTGGCAGAAGGGACAGATAAGGGGAAAACAGATGCCACACCAATTTGTCAGGGGCATGTAGCCCCATTGGTAGCCACACTTCTGGGATGGATTAGGGAGCTCTGAACGCCGAGAGAGGGTTCTGCTATGTTGGGAGTGGGGAAAATGGTGCATCTTGGGATAGCTGAAACACTTCCCAGGAAGTGGTCATCAGGAGGGAGGGACCTAGTAGCCTATTGGCTACCAACTACATCCTACCCTGAGGGAATTTTATGAGCATAAAAGAGCACCCCTGACATCAAGAACTGAGATCTCAACTGGACGAAGGTCCAAAGTGGGAGTTCCACGTTGCATTGTGGAACTGACAAAGAGATGCAGCCCCAGCATGCCCTGCACCTGCTGAACCTGGTGTCTAGCAAAGGAGAAGGGACTGTGTCTGCTGTGTCCTTGTGGAGAAGTCATTTCCAGAGCTCAAACGAAGCAAGAAACTGCAGTGTTCAGTTGACTGACCCCTAGTTCACAGCACAGGGACACAACAGCTAAAGGAGCCTGCTGGGGCAAAATGTTAGCCCAGAATCTTCAGAAGGCAACCAATAGCCGTTGTGCAGCAGGAGAGACCAATACCTGATGCTAGAATTTGTACCAGAGTCCCCTGGACCCAGGAAAGTCATCTAAGTGCAGCTTGGACTATCAGAACGCAAGTTATCACCCAGGGAAGGATTTGGCAGTGACAGCGATATGGGTGACCGGTAGCTCAGTGGCGACTGGACTTCAACCAGGTCTGGGAGGACCTCGAGGGACATTAACCTTGTGACCATGGCTGCCTCACCGTCTTCACGGATGAGGAATAGCTGCAGGAAGACCCCCGTCAACTGCTCCGCATGTCTCCACAGTATCCGAGCATCTTCAACGTCCTGTATCCCCTGCATCAGGACCACTTCCTAAGGAAACATTCACAAAGGATCAAATTGCCTGGAACTGACTGAAGATTGCTCACCTGCTGAAGTACTGGTTTCTGTGGACCTTTGTGACCCTCCTGACTCTCTACTTGTTGGAGTTGGTCATCTAAAGTAACTCTAACTGACCGCAATACAACTAGCCCAACGTTTTTGCTCAAAATGTATCTGAGTGTCAGATTAATTGAATTTGCCAATGCTTATTCACATTGGAGTAAAAAGTGCATATTTACTGCACCTTGTAAATTCTATACCTCCGGAATCCTCTGGTGGGTTGATTTCATTTTGTTGCCTCATAATACAGAAAAATACTGTCAAATTGTATAAATTGGTATAAGTCTCATCAAGTTCTTCTTCAATTTGTTGCTGCTGCTGCTTTGCAGTCCTCCAGGGGTTGGTCGGTGTTACACAGTGAGATCGCACAGCCACACCAGATAATAAAACCCGTTTCCTCACCTTAATGATTGCAAAATGTAAAACTGCACAGTTCAGTGGGGCTGGAGGATTGTGATTCCAGCGTAGATTTAGAGGGAGGCGTTGATACCCTCCTGCATCCGCACCTCATTCTATGGGTTTCCCTGGTATCCGTGTGGCTTCTACCCAAGCAAACGTTCAGGCAGACACGGGCACGAGTGCAGCTCTCTGGGCTTCTGCTCGGGCAGAGTAGTGTGTGCTTATTTTCAACAGTTGGTACCAGTAATGGGATTGTTCAAGTAGCAGTCAATGCCTGCATGTCCGAGCCCATCTTTCACTTGCGAGGCCCCGTTACTCGCTCGCATTGCTGAGGCCAAGTATGCTGAGAGATAGTTGGATAGCTATCTCTCCCGCAGGGTCATCCTTGTTCAGATTTTTTGTCTTTGCCGGACCCTATATTTCTGTTGGCTGTAGACCTCTGTGCACTCTACCCTTGCTCACCAGTGGTAAAGGGCCTGTGCCCCTTTAGACATTATGAAATTGATATACCTCTGATTGCCATATTTAACTTACACATATGCCCCTAGTACATGGTACAAGAGTGTACCTAGGCCCCTAAGTTAAAAGCCCCAAGTGGACTTCTGAAACCGCTGTACCACCCACTACAGTGAGAGTGCAAACATGACTGCGGCTTGCCACCTACAGCCTGGCTGCAAATTCATCCTTTCCAAATAACCTCTTTCGACAGGTCTAAACCTTCCTGTTAAATATTAATAAGCCACCCCCGGATGGCCTTACTAGATGTGGTATTGAAGGTGGAATATGTAAAGGTTTGGTGTTGACCGTGTCCTTGCAGTGAAAAGGCCCTAGAGATTTTCTTCACTGTAGCAGGGTTGTCTTGGTAAAACTTTGGGATACAATATGACGTGTGTAGAGTGGGTCACTAGAGCCAGCGAAAGCTGAAACGGAAGCCAACGAAGCATTAGAGCAGACAGAGAGAGAAAGGGGTGCTACAGCAAACAGAGGGTGGCGGCGAGGACACTGCCCTCACTGAGAGCGAGGGGTGTGCGAAGTCATGGGGTACAGTCAGTTGTACAGCCACCAACTCCCGGAGCAGACGCAATCCCAGAGACGGACTACTTTGCCAATCAGAACAAATAGGAGAAAGGGCAACAAAATAACAAATACAATGCCAGGGAATACTGAGGGTGAAATAAACAAGCATTGGCAAAGCCAAAAGGTCTCGCCTATGCATGACGTATTGGCTTTGATGTATTTTAGCCACGTTGCAGCAGCTCTACAGCATGGATAAATGTTATGTAAAAGTGCTATGAATTTGGCTATAGTGCGTGTTTTCTCTTTCAGGCATGCTGCTGTACAAATTGGTAATTCACTGATAAAACCAATACCTTTCACACAGACAAGACATATTGGCTTTGCCAATGCTCGTTGTTTTGTGTAACGCATTCCACCAGTGTGTGTGTTGAGCCATCTCTCTTGTGTCCCTCTCTCCCCCTGCACGCTGTGTTGCTCTCTGTTGCCCGACTGCTATGCCATGCCTTCACTCTTGCCCTCCTCATGTACGCGCCGACAAACGTATCAGGGCTTATTTGACTTTGGCCACGCTGAGCGGCACCAATGATTGTGTCCAGGCCGGCTGAAACCCATCGACGAAGCCAACAAGCCACAAAGGCAAGACTCATTAGATGGAGAGTGAGCGTATAGCCTCTTGTTTACTTCTTCTGTGGGCGTCCAGCCATTCCGTTTGTTAGTTTCAGTGTCATTTCGAAATCGTTGCTTGCTAGTGGTCAGGCATGCCTCTGTGACCCTCCTTCTTCTGTGTGGGAGCAGGGACCAAGAACTGTATAATTACTCTTTGTCCTGTTTATCTGGTCTGTAGGAGACGTTTTCTACGTTGTTTCCTGCTCCTGTCCAGGGAAGCTTCTCTCTGCATTTGCTGAGCATTCTTGCTTTGAGCTTAGCAGTAAACAAGGCTATAAATTAGGCTGTTATCGTGGTCACATTTGGAGTTTGTGGGTTCTCTGCACCCTCTCTCAGCTGCCTGGCTCCTGCCCTTCTTGGCTTGGATTTTCTTTACCAAGTGTGTTTACCTGTGGTCCCCAGGGCAGAGGATCACTTGTAATTGCTTATAGCCTAGACACCCAGCTCATCAGGGCTCCACAGTCCTTAGAGGCAGTGCCCACTTCTGGTTCATACTGGGATCCCACTCGCAGCTCCATCAGTGCACCTTAGTTCACACACTCCAAGCCCTCAGCCGTGCCAGTGCCAGGAACCTCTCATACATGATGTCTGCCCCAGCACCTCAGCTCTTCCAGTCAGTACACTCTGCTGCTCCAGTAGCGGGACCTCATGCGCAGCTCCATCAGTGCACCTCAGTTCTACCACGGCAAAGTCACTTTCTTTCCTATACTGGGACCCCGCTCACATACATTTCCATTACAGCAGCTCAATTCTAATATTCAGTCCCAGTGGCAAGCCAATACTGGACTCAAAAGAGCAAAACACAGCTCAGCCAGTGCACCTCAAGCCTAACATCCAACGCCACTGTTGATGGGAACCACCACAGCTCCACCAGAAACCATCAATTCTAACATTCAGTGCACATTTCTTCTCAGTATTAAGGCTCACGCACTTCAGGTCTCCTCGCCTCTGTGGTACAGAGGCAATGCCCCTCCCATACTGGGCGCCCCTCGCAGCTTCACCAGGGCACCGCCACGGTAACACTCAGCAACACACCAATACTAGGTTCCACACATAGCTCCATTAAAATACCTCAGTTCTGACCTGCCCGTTACTATTCCAGTCCTGCAGCCGACAAACAACTCTGTCAGTGACCCTCAACCCTGACCTGCAGCGCCCCATTATTCCAATACACGGAATTTCCACGCTTTCCATTTCTCACTCCTCACCCGCTGCCTTTCTGTTATTCCAACACTGGGCCAGGACACAGCTCTGCCTATACCCCCAATCTTGATCTGAAGCACCCCAATATTGCTGTATTGGGGGTTCACATATGACTCTACTAATGCACCTCCTGCTGCTCTGCAGTGCCCCCTGCTGTTCCACACTCTGACTTCTGTTTGAGGATGTGGGGGAGCCAATTAAATCTATTCTTAGTTGCCATCTTTATTTGGGAGGGTCTGTTTCACCTATCTCACATCGTTCTTTGCTTTAGTCTGTTTACTCTCAATGTTTTCTTTCTCCCTCACTTTTCTCTTTCCACTTCTTAAAATCCACACATTAACAGTTTCGCTCTTTCTTTCAACTGTTTATTTCTACTCGTCTCTCTTTTTTAATTTCTCTCTTCCTCTTGCTTCCTCCTCTTTCAAACTCACAAAAACTTGGTTATTCCTTCCTTGTTTCATTCGTCTCTTTTTTCTTCACCAGGCGTTCTTTCACGATTTTTTCTCTTCCTTTCATTCTTTCTTTATCTTTATTATTTGCTCCTTCCTTTGACTCGACATGCGTCCTTTCACTTTTTTTTAGATCTTTCGTCCTTCCTTTCTCTGGTGTTTTTCTTATCTTTATCCGTCAATTCACGTTTTAGTATAAATCCCTTTTTTTTGCATCTGTGTATGGAAGCCACAAGTTACTTGTCGGGACCCGAAGTGTCAGTGGTTTTCCCATTCTGTGTCTCTGGGAAATGTGTCAGTAAGTCCATCCCTGGTTCTTTCGCTGCATGTTTCTCTCACCATCTATCTTTTTTTTCTCTAATATTCATTTGTCTCTTTCTTCTCACACCTCTTTCATTATTTTTTCCACTATCTTTCGTTGGTTAGCTTTCTTCCCTTTTTTCTCTTGTCTCACACATTTGCTCTATTTCTTCTCTTAGTTGTGTGTTCATTTTCTCATTCTTTCTTTCCCTTCTTTCTTTTATTTCTTTGCAACCCCTTCTCTTTCTTCCTTTTGTCCGTTGTATTCCTTTTGCTTCTCTTTTTCTGCCCCATCTGCTTTCTCTCCTGTAGGAAGGTAGCCTCTTTCTAACATGGTTACCCCCACTTTGGGGCTGTTTGTGAGTGTATGTCAGTGTATTTTACTGTTTCACTGGGATCCTGCTAGCCAGGGCCCAGTGCCCATAGTAAAAACCCTATGTTGTCAGTGTGTTTTTGCCTGTGTCACTGGGATCCTGCTAGCCAGGACCCCAGTGTTCATAAGTTTGTGGCCTGTATGTGTTCCCTGTGTGGTGCCTAACTGTATCACTGAGGCTCTGCTAACCAGAACCTCAGTGGTTATGCTCTCTCTGCTTTAAAATTTGTCCCTGCAGGCTAGTGACCACTTTCACCAATTTCAATTGGTATACTGGACCCCTCTTATAAGTCCCTAGTATATAGTACCTAGGTACCCAGGGCGTTGGGGTTCCAGGAGATTCATATGGGCTGCAGTATTTCTTTTGCCACCCATACTAAGTGTGAGAGCATCCTTGCACTAGCAAAGGTGCCCAACATAGTTCAGGGCCATTTCCCCGGACTTTGTGAGTGAGGGGAAACCATTACACGCGTGCACTACATATAGATGAATACCTATATGTAGCTTCACAATGGTAACTCCGAATATGGCCATGTAACATGTCTAAGATCATGGAATTGTTCCCCCATTCTAAATCTGGCATTGGGGAGCCAATTCCATGCATCCTGGGGGCTCCACCATTGACCCCCAGTACTGCCAAACCAGCTCTCTGAGGCTTGCACTGCAGCTACAACTGCTGCCACCTCACAGACAGGGTTCTGCCCTCCTGGGGTCTGGGCAGCTCAGTCCGAGGAAGGCATAACATAGCATTTCCTCTGAGACCCTCTCCCTTTGGAAATAGGTGTTACAGGCTGGGGAGGGGTAGCCTCCCCCAGCCTCTGGAAATGCTTTGAAGGGCACAGATGGTGCCCTCCTTGCATAAACCAGTCTACACCAGTTCAGGGACTTGTCCCCTGCTCTAGTGGGAAACTGGACAAGGGAAAGGGTAGTGGTCACTCCCCTCTCCATCACCACCCCAGGGGTGGTGCCCAGAGCTCCTCCAATGTGTCCCAGGCTTCAGCCATCTTGCTTTGCAAGGTCTGGGGGCACTCTGGAGGGCTCTGGGTGGCCAGTGCCAGCAGGTGATGTCAAAGACCCCTCCTGATAGGTCCATACCTGATAAGGTAGCCAATCCCCCTCTTAGGGCTATTTAGGGTCTCTCTTGTGGGTTCTCTTCAGATTCTGCTTGTAAGTTTCACTTCAGGAATCCTCTGCAACAACTTCAGACTCTTCGGACCATGGATCAACCTCAGTCTGCTCCAAGAAACTTTGTCTACAAGAGATACTTTTCTTCAGCAACCTCAGCTCCAAGTCAGCAACTGCAACAGTTTCCATGGTGTGCATGCTCTGGGGACTCCCTGTCTTCATCCTGCACCAGAAGAACCAAATAAATCTCCCATGGAGTGACAGAGTCACTCCCCTGCTCCAAGCAGACACCTTCCAAGACGATGACCCGTACCCTCGGACTCCTCTACGGCGATGAGCGTGCTCCTAAGGACACAGAGGGTGGACATCATCGACATAGACAGTCCTCAATCAATCAAAAAATGTGTAGAGCGCGCTACTCACCCGTCTCAAGGCGCTGGGGGGGGTAGAGAAATCAAAGGGGGGGGCAGGGAGGGTCACAGTTCGAACAACCATGTCTTGAGGCTCTTTCTGAAGAGCAGGAGGTCTTTGGTTTTGCGAAGGTTGGTGGGGAGGGAGTTCTAGGTTTTGGGGGTGAGATAGGAGAAGGACATGCCTCCTGTGGTGGTGCGTAGGATGCGGGGGACTGTGGCTAGGGCGAGGTCGGCTGACCGGAGGTTGCGTGTGGGAGTGTGGAAGTTCACTCTTTCGTTGAGGTAGGTTGGGCTGGTGTTGTGGAGGGATTTGTGTGCGTGGATGAGGATCTTCAATGTGATTCTATTGTCTATGGGGAGCCAGTGAAGGGATTTGAGGTGTGGTGAGATTCGTTCGTGGAGGGTGAGTCCAAGGACGAGGCGTGCGGCTGTGTTCTGGATTCTCTGGAGTTTGCGTTTGAGTGTGGTGCCGGCGTAGAGGGCGTTACCGTAGTCCAGTCTGCAGCTGATGAGTGCGTGGGTGACTGTCTTCCTGGTCTCTGGGGAAATCCATTTGAAGGATTGTTTTAGAGTACGGAGTGTGTGGAAGCAGGAGGAGGTTAGAGCATTGATTTGCTGTGTCATGGAGAGGGAGGGGCCAGGATGATGCAGATGTTGCGTGCGTGGTTTGCGGGGGTGGGTGCGGGACCTAGGGCGGTGGGCCACCAGGAGTCATCCCATGTGGTTTTGTTGGAGCCGAAGATGATGATCTCGGTTTTGTTGGAGTTGAGCTTGAGGTGGTTAGTGGTCATCCAGTTGGCGGTGTCGAGGAGAGCAGCGTGTAGGTTGGTTTTGGCGGTGGTGGGGTTGCGAGTGAGGGAGAGGATGAGTTGTGTGTCATCTGAATAGGAGAGGATAGTGATTCCGTGTGTTTGGAGGATGTTGGCTAGGGGGATCATGTAGATGTTGAAGAGTGTGGGGCTGGGGGAGGAACCCTGGCGGACTCCGCAGGTGATCTTGGTGGAGTTGGATTGGAATGGCGGAAGGCGGACTCTCTGGGTCCGATCGGTGAGGTAGGAGGTGAGCCAGTCTAAGGCTGTGTGGCGAATTCCTATGTTGTGGAGGCATGTGCGGAGTGTGTGGTGGCAGACGGTGTCAAAGGCTGCGGAGAGGTCTAGGAGGATGAGTGCGACGGTCTCGCCTTTGTCGACTTTGGTCCTGATGTCATCAGTGCATGCGATGAGGGCGGTTTCCGTGCTGTGGTTCTTGCAGAACCCGGATTGTGAGGAGTCAAGAGTGTTGTTTGCTTCGAGGAAGTGGGATAGGCGGGCGCTGACTAGTTTCTCAGCAACCTTGGTGGGTAAAGGGAGGAGGGAGATGGGGTGGTAGTTGGAGAGGATCTCCGGGTCGGCTTGGGGTTTTTTGAGGCGAGCGGTGATTTCCGTGTGCTTCCAGGGGTCTGGGTAGGTGGCGGAGTCGAAGGAGGAGTTGATTATGTTGCAGAGTATGGGGGCAATGGTTGGGCTGGCTTTGTTGTAGATGCGATGTGGGCAGGGGTTGGAGGGGGATCCGGAGTGGATGGAGTTCATGGTTTTTTCGGTTTCTTCGTGTGTGGTGGGGTTCCAGGTGGAGAGTGTGGTGGGGGGGTCAAGAGTGGGGGTAGGGTTGGGTGAGTGGGGGGTGTGTGTGTGGTGGGTGTGTGTGGTATGAAGCTGTTGTGGATGTCCAGGATTTTGTGGAGGAAGTGGTTGGAATGGGCGTCACATAGGGGCTGTGTGTGTGAGGGGTCTATGTTGCTGGCTTTGGGTTTGGCAAGTTCATTAATGATGGTGAAGAGTTCTTTGCTGTTTTGAGAGTTGTTGTCAAGGCGTGTCTTGTAGTGATCTCTTTTGGCGGTGCGTATGAGTTGGTGATGGGTGCGAATGGTGGTTTTGAGGGTGAAGAAGTTGGTTGTAGAGGGTTCTAGTCGCCATATTTTCTCAGCTTGGCAGCATTTGTGTTTGGAGTCTTGGAGTTCAGTGGTGAACCATGGGGCTTTCTTGATGTTGCGATGTGTTTTCTGAGGGGGGCTAGTGTGTCTGCGCAGGTGGTGATCCATTTGGGGAGGTTGTGTGCTCTTGTGTTGGGGTCGTTGGTGTGGAGGGGAGGTTGTGGGCCAGTTGGGAGTTTAGTTATTCTGTGGTGATCTAGTCCCACATGCGGTAGGGTGTGGTGTGTTGATGGTAGTGTGTGGGGGGTTTGGTGAAGGAGAAGTGGACGCAGCGGTGGTCAGTCCAGAGGAGTTCGGTGGTGTGGGTGTAGGCTATGTGTTGGCTTGCGGTAAAAATTGAGTCAAGCGTGTGTCCTGCTGAGTGGGTGGGTGCGGTGACCAGTTGTTTGAGTCTGAGATTGGTGAGGTTGTCTATGAGGGAGGTAGAGTTGTGGTCTTGTAGGTTTTCTAAGTGAAAGTTGAAATCACCGAGGAGGATGTAGTCTGTGGAGGTGAGGGCGTGCGAGCTGATGGTGTTGGCGATGGTGTCGCAGAAGGCGGGGCATGGTCCTGGTGGTCTGTAGAGTAGTGTACCTCTGAGGGTGGAGTTGTTGTTAATGAGGATTAGGAAGTGCATGTGTTCTGTGTTGTCGATAGTGTCTTGGGAGCTGGTGGTGACTTTGATGGTGTCCCTTTGTAAGATGGCGATGCCTATGAATTTGTATCCCTTGGGGGTGGCGATGGCTATGTCGGGTTCCAAGGAGGGGTTGGTCCAGGTTTCCGTGAGGAAGGCTATGTCAGGTGAGTGTGATGTGATGAGGTCCCAGAGTTCTACGGCATGTTTGTGAAGGGAGCAGGTGTTGAGGAGCAGGCATTTGAGGCGGTTGTGGTGGGTGGTGTTGGTGTTGTGTGTGAGGGTGTTGTTGTGGGGTGTGTTCTGGTTGTGGGCTGGTGTGCGACGGGGTTGGTTGGTGGGGGCAGAGCGGGTGAGTCTTGCGTTGGGGGTGTTGTGTTTGTTGAAGGTGGGGTCGCTATGGTTGGTGTGTGGTGTGAGGAGCAGGAGAAATGACAGGTGTGGCAGGTGAAGGGGCCATGAGTGTTTGTGGAGTTGGAAAGGGTGCAGGTGGGGCGAGGGCCTGGGTGGAGAGAGTGGAGGGTGAGGGGGGAGTAAGTGTGTCTGAGAGGGCCAGGGGGACTGGCGCTGGGTGTGGTCTTGGCACGGATGGGCACAGCCGCGGCTGCCATAAAAGGAGGGGAGGGTGGGAGTGGCAGCTGGGAGGAGGGAGGGCTTGTCGAATGGGAAGGCTGGGGGGGCGGGGCCGCAGGGGATGCAGCAGCGGGAAAATGCTTTAAGGAAAAGACGGTGAGGAGGAGGAGAGGGGAGGCGGAAGGGGCCACATGGGACTCAGCGGAGGGGAAATGCTTTAAGGAAAAGACAGTGAGGAGGAGGAGGGGGGAGGCGGGAGGGGCCGCAGGGGATGCAGCAGCGGGAAAA
Source organism: Pleurodeles waltl (assembly GCF_031143425.1). Taxonomy (NCBI): domain Eukaryota; kingdom Metazoa; phylum Chordata; class Amphibia; order Caudata; family Salamandridae; genus Pleurodeles; species Pleurodeles waltl. Next base: position 1,721,227,952 of record NC_090445.1, on the reverse strand, counting down.
TGCTTTAAGGAAAAGACGATGAGGAGGAGGAGGAGGGAGGAGGCGGGAGGGGCCGCAGGGGACGCAGCGGTGGGAAAATGTTTTAAGGAAAAGACGGTGAGGAGGAGGAGGGGGGAGGGGACGCAGGGGACGCAGCGGCGGGAAAATGCTTTAAGGAAAAGACGATGAGGAGGAGGAGGGAGGAGGCGGGAGGGGCCGCAGGGGACGCAGCGGTGGGAAAATGCTTTAAGGAAAAGATGGTGAGGAGGAGGCGGGAGGGGCCGCAGGGGACGCAGTGGGGGGAAAATGGAGTAGGAAAAAAGGAAATGGAGGTGGCGCGGATGGCGGAGCGGGGAGCGACCTGCCTGCAGAAGCAGGGTCAAGGGTTGCGAGGGTCCTGAGGTCCTGCTGACGCAATTTGGATGAGGTAAGACCTTGCCTTCCCTGAGAACTATGGTACCCCTGTGTACTGTGTCTTCTTCACCTCCTGAGGCCTCTGTGCAAAATTCCTTCATGCACAGCCTGGCCGAGGTCCCCAGCAGTCCACCCTGAGATGCTCAGCTCACTGAGTTGTTCTCCGGCGATGTGGGACCTTCTTTTGTTGTGCTGCATCAACCGCATTTTGCACCTCCTTTGAACCTGGATCCTGCAGCTTCTGGGGGTGCTGGCTGGCATCCTGAGGGCTCTCTAAGGTGCTGAGAGTACCCTCTCCTCCCTCACACAGAGTTGAGGCCCCCAGGTGCCTCCTGGGTCCATCCAGCGCCATGTTGACGAAAAATACACTGTTGTCATAGCCAATGCTTGTTGGTGACTTCCAACACAAAATCTCATCTGCAACAATCTTCACATCGTGGGACATCCTTTGCATCATGCAGGAACCCGCTGGCATCTTCCTTGGGTGCATTTCTGCAGTCTTTGACTAACTATGGGCTCTTCTTTTGCACCCTCTTCTGGGTTGGCAGGGGCTCCTGTCCTTCCTGGAACTTCTTTCGACTTCTGGACTTGGTCCCCTTCCTTTGCAGGTCTTCAGGTCCAATAATCCAGCAGTTGTTCTTTGCAGACTTGGTTGGTTACTGCAAAATCCCAATCACAAGGTGTAGTATGTCCTAAGGGAAACTTGCAGTACTTTACTCCTGCTTTTCTGGGCCCTGGGGTTGGGTCATTTACTTACCTTTGCTGTATTCTTACTCTCCCAGCCATTCTGCACACACTACACTTGTCTAGGGGGCAATTCGTGATTCATATCCCACTTTTTTAGTATATGGTTTGTGTTGCCCCTAGACTTATTTTCTCCCATTGCATTCTACAGCATTTCCTATTGTTTGCATTGTTCTATGACTATTTACTTGTCTGATTTTGGTGTCTAGTGTATAATACTTACCTCCAGAAGGAGTATTGTCTCTAGGATATTTTTGGTACTGTGTCACCCAAATAAATTCCTTTATTTTTGGTAACACTGAGTATTGTCTTTACTTGTGTATAAGTACTGTGTAACTATAAGTGGTATTGCATGAGCTTTGGATGTCTCCTGGTTCAGCCTAAGCTGCTCTGCTACAGCTACCTCTAGACAGCCTAAGCTGCTAGAACATCACTACATTTACTTACAAGGTATAACCGGACCTGGTGTAAGGTCTAAGTACCCAAGGTACCCACTATAAACCAGGCCAGCCTCCTACATCTCCTGAGGCCTAGTTATCAATGGAGCAACAAGTGCAGTGGCACCGGGGCCCAGAGACCTATGGACCTCACTCAACTCTAATTACTACTGTATTCTCCTACCGAAAATTGCAGTCAACCATTTTCCTTTCTTACTCCAGGGCCTGTGGCACCGTTACTACGCCACTTGTCCTCTCCATCTTTACTCCCGACTCCCTCTTTCCTTTCACCCTCCAGTCCGTCCCTAATGATATTTTTATGATGGTGTTTGGGGAGTTGCATTCTAATGCCAAACGTTTATTTCTGATGAAGCTTTATATGATAATTGTATACGTTTTAAGATAGAGGAAGAAGAAGTAAATGGGAGTGTTTTAGTTAAATGCTGGGCCACAAGAATTATATGGCAGGAGACGACGAAATTATGAGGCACAGTTACCAATTTGTGTGGCAAGAAAAGTCTAGTTATGAATTTACAACGCCAATAGCTCTTACTCAAGAAAATGCGAGACCTATTGCATTGCAAATGCTTGTTGGCTTTAGCAGTGCTTGTTTCTTCAGGTGGTCAGTCTCCGTGAGGGTGCATGTGTTTCCCATCTGTCCCCCTTGTTTTTCCTTCCTTTAGCTACACGCACTACCCTGACCGAGCTCGTATCTAGGATCCCTCTGCTCTGCCTTGCTTCAGTTGCGTGAACTATACTCGTGTGTTGTCAGCAACAGTTGTAACCTTTGTGCCTCTATTGCCTCCTTTTAACAAACTGAGGCCGCTTTGCGTTTTACGCAGGTTTACTCCCTTTACAATGCCCAGCGAGCTCCAGGCTCCAGGGCAGCCCCGTCTTCGCCCTTCGTTCCAGGACATTTCAGGACCTGTGGCCCTTCTCTTACTTGCCTGGAGTCACGCTGCCACCTAGTGTCCGCCTTGACAATTACATTGTTGTAGTTTACTTGTAATACTGGCAAGTTATTAGGCGTCTCTTTAATATTGAAAGACTCTTTCTGTGTGGCTCCTCGCCTTGCACCTGCATTTCTTGTGACATTCTGGCACATTAGTAGTTTACTCTTTCTTAACGCTGGGTGTCCCTTTTCCCGCTTCCTGTTACATAACCCTTTGTACCTGATTTCTTTAAACCGTTTTCTTCCACAACCCGCAGCGCACTTTCTCCCTCCAATGTTTATTTTTTTCTGTTGAGTGTGATTTCTTCAGGTGTTTTTTCCCCGCTTCTTCCTTTCTCCCTCAGCCCTCACATATCATTTTTGAATCTACGTTAATACAATTTCCTCTCCCGTTTCCACTCTTTATCCTGCGTTTTCACCCCAGTTTTTAGCTTCCTGGAACTAAAAATGCGCCCTTCTTGCTTGAGCTCTGCCCTCCGGTCCATCCTTCGTTCGTGTCTCCTCCCGTCCTGGTCCCTTTACCTCCCGCGCGACCATCGGAGTCTGGGCGGAACCTCCGGCGCCCCTGTGTGTACTTCTCGCCCTTCCAGTCTCCACCCCTCTCCACCCCTCTCCACCTCACTCGTTCTAATGAAACAAAACTCCTTCCCAGGCACGGCCCCGCTCCTTTTCTCCAAAGTAAACCTCGCTGTGCGTCCATCGTCTTCTCTCCCAAAGCGCCACTGGAGGCCCATGCTTTGCTGGCAGCGCCTAGAAGCACCATGAATGGAGAGATGTGAGAGACAGACCCGCACCTTATAATTGTAATCTGTTACCACCCTCTACCGCCCGCGCAGGGCCCTCTGTGTGTTGTGAATGCAGCATGGTCTCTGCAGATGTCCACACCGGGGTCTTACTAGCCTGCCTGGGCATGAGTGGGAGGGGATCAGCGATCAGATGGGATCCACTGGATTACAGACATCCTTCTATCAATGTAATCAGAAGAGATCCCGGGGTTGTTTCCGCCTGTGGTTAGCCAGGACCAGCAGGGAGACCTATGTGAGACTCACCTGGTGACCAGCAGTGAGTGGCCACTCTCGTCAGTCGCCCCCGCCAGCCCAGGTGGAGGGTAAGTAGGGTGTCCAGGTGGTGGGTAAGTAGGGTGCCCAGGTGGTGGGTAAGTAGGGTGCCCTGTCGCCCACTCCTGCCCAGGTGGTGGGTAAGCAGGGTGCCCAGGTGGTGGGTAAGTAGGCTGCCCATGTGGTGGGTAAGTAGGGTGCCCTGTTGCCCACGCCAGCCCAGGTGGTGGGTAAGTAGGGTGTCCTGTCGCCCACGCCAGCCCAGGTGGTGGGTAAGTAGGGTGCCCTGTCGCCCACGCCAGGCCAGGTGATGGGTAAGTAGGGTGCCCTGTCGCCCACGCCAGCCCAGGGGGTGGGTAAGTAGGGTGCCCTGTAGGCCCAGGTGGTGGGTAGGTAGGGTGTCCAGGTGGTGGGTAAGTAGAGTGTCCAGGTGGTGGGTAAGTAGGGTACCCTGTCGGCCCAGGTTGTGGGTAAGTAGGGTGTCCAGGTGGTGGGTAAGTAGGTTACCCTGTCGCCCTTCCTGTCCAGGTAGTGGGTAAGTAGGGTGTCCAGGTGGTGGGTAAGTAGGCTGCCCATGTGGTGGGTAAGTAGGGTGCCCTGTCGCCCACGCCAGCCCAGGGGGTGGGTAAGTAGGGTGCGCTGTCGCCCACGCCAGGCCAGGTGGTGGGTAAGTAGGGTGCCCTGTCGCCCACGCCAGGCCAGGTGGTGGGTAAGTAGGGTGCCCTGTCGCCCCCGCCAGCCCAGGGGGTGGGTAAGTAGGGTGCCCTCCTAGGGTACAGACCGTGGCATGGCCTTTAGTGGCACTTCCACAGAAGGCACGGCTTGCAGCATCACTGGTGACTGGGTCAGCCGTGAGCACCTCGGCCATCAGGGCCTTGCCCCAAGAGGTGAGCCGGACCAGTGGTCTCCGCAGCCGGCTCGCCATTGAGCTGAGACCTCCCTCGCTCTAGGAGAGGTCCTCCGGTCACCTACATGGAAACTCAAAGGATGTTCATTGCAGAGCTCTGAGACAGTCACTCGAGAGGAACCTTCTGTCTCTGACCTCCAGTACACATCAGAGGAGGGAGGGCGAAGGACTTGCAGTTTGCACCAAAGGCTTGTAATTATCCCTGCGCTGAGCACCCCCAAGTGGTTCTGAAATAATTGTGGGTCCACCTGTGAGAGCAGCCATTCAGGGACTGGGGTCCGGTTGGGGGGAGGGGGCGAGCTCTTTGCACAGGACATATGATCTGATGAAATGTTAGGTGGGCCAGTGACCAAACCTCTGAGTATTGGCGGTATCGCGCCCCCAACCCTGCCGCTCCCCTTCCAAACCTCTGAGCGCTGGCGGTAACGCCCCCCCCAACCCTGCCGCTCCCCTTCCAAACCTCTGAGCATTGGCGGTATCGCGCCCCCAACCCTGCCGCTCCCCTTTCAAACCTCTGAACATTGGCGGTATCACCCCCCAACCCTGCCGCTCCCCTTCCAAACCTCTGAGCATTGGCGGTATCACCCCCCCAACCCTGCCGCTCCCCTTCCAAACCTCTGAGCATTCGCGGTATCACCCCCCAACCCTGCTGCTCCCCTTCCAAACCTCTGAACATTGGCGGTATCACCCCCCCAACCCTGCCGCTCCCCTTCCAAACCTCTGAACATTGGCGGTATCACCCCCCCAACCCTGCCGCTCCCCTTCCAAACCTCTGAGCATTGGCGGTATCACCCCCCAACCCTGCCGCTCCTGTTCCAAACCTCTGAGCGCTGGCGGTATCGCCCCCCCCAACCCTGCCGCTCCCCTTCCAAACCTCTGAACATTGGCGGTATCACCCCCCAACCCTGCCGCTCCCCTTCCAAACCTCTGAGCTTTGGCGGTATCACCCCCCAACCCTGCCGCTCCCCTTCCAAACCTCTGAGCATTGGCGGTATCACCCCCAACCCTGCCGCTCCCCTTCCAAACCTCTGAACATTGGCGGTATCACCCCCAACCCTGCCGCTCCTGTTCCAAACCTCTGAGTGCTGGCGGTATCGCCCCCCCCAACCCTGCCGCTCCCCTTCCAAACCTCTGAGCGTTGGCGGTATCACCCCCCAACCCTGCCGCTCCCCTTCCAAACCTCTGAGCGTTGGCGGTATCACCCCCCCAACCCTGCCGCTCCCCTTCCAAACCTCTGAGCGTTGGCGGTATCACCCCCCCAACACTGCCGCTCCCCTTCCAAACCTCTGAGCGCTGGCGGTATCGCCCCCCCAACCCTGCCGCTCCCCTTCCAAACCTCTGAACATTGGCGGTATCACCCCCCCAACCCTGCTGCTCCCCTTCCAAACCTCTGAGCATTGGCGGTATCACCCCCCAACCCTGCCGCTCCCCTTCCAAACCTCTGAGCGCTGGCGGTATCACCCCCCCCAACCCTGCCGCTCCCCTTCCAAACCTCTGAGCATTGGCGGTATCACCCCCCAACCCTGCAGCTCCCCTTCCAAACCTCTGAGCGCTGGCGGTATCGCCCCCCTCAACCCTGCCGCTCCCCTTCCAAACCTCTGAACATTGGCGGTAACGCCCCCACAACCCTGCCGCTCCTGTTCCAAACCTCTGAGCGCTGGCGGTATCGGCGCCCCAACCCTGCCGCTCCCCTTCCAAACCTCTGAACATTGGCGGTATCACCCCCCAACCCTGCCGCTCCCCTTCCAAACCTCTGAGCGTTGGCGGTATCGCCCCCACAGCCCTGCCGCTCCCCTTCCAAACCTCTGAGCGTTGGCGGTATCGCCCCCCCAACCCTGCCGCTCCCCTTCCAAACCTCTGAACATTGGCGGTATCACCCCCCCAACCCTGCCGCTCCCCTTCCAAACCTCTGAACATTGGCGGTAACGCCCCCACAACCCTGCCGCTCCTGTTCCAAACCTCTGAGCGCTGGCGGTATCGCCCCCCCAACCCTGCCGCTCCCCTTCCAAACCTCTGAACATTGGCGGTATCCCCCCCCAACCCTGCCGCTCCCCTTCCAAACCTCTGAGCGTTGGCGGTATCACCCCCCCCAACCCTGCGTCTCCCCTTCCAAAGCTCTGAGCGCTGGCGGTATCGCCCCCCCAACCCTGCCGCTCCCGTTCTAAACCTCTGAGCATTGGCGGTATCGCCCCCCCAACCCTGCCGCTCCCCTTCCAAACCTCTGAACATTGGCGGTATCACCCTCCCAACCCTGCCGCTCCCCTTCCAAACCTCTGAGCGTTGGCGGTATCGCCCCCAACCCTGCCGCTCCCCTTCCAAACCTCTAAACATTGGCGGTATCACCCCCCGCTCCCCTTCCAAACCTCTGAGCGTTGGCGGTATCACCCCCCCAACCCTGCCGCTCCCCTTCCAAACCTCTGAACATTGGCGGTATCACCCCCCAACCCTGCAGCTCCCCTTCCAAACCTCTGAACATTGGCGGTATCGCCCCCCCAACCCTGCTGCTCCCCTTCCAAACCTCTGAGCATTGGCGGTATCACCCCCAACCCTGCCCCTCCCCTTCCAAACCTCTGAACATTGGCGGTATCACCCCCCAACCCTGCAGCTCCCCTTCCAAACCTCGGAACATTGGCAGTATCACCCCCAACCCTGCCGCTCCCCTTCCAAACCTCTGAGCGTTTGGCGGTATCACCCCCCCAACCCTGCCGCTCCCCTTCCAAACCTCTGAGCGTTGGCGGTATCACCCCCCAACCCTGCCGCTCCCCTTCCAAACCTCTGAGCATTGGCGGTATCACCCCCCAACATTGCAGCTCCCCTTCTAAACCTCTGGGCATTGGCGGTATCGCCCCCCCAACCCTGCCGCTCCCCTTCCAAACCTCTGAACATTGGCGGTATCACCCCCAACCCTGCCGCTCCCCTTCCAAACCTCTGAGCGTTGGCGGTATCACCCCCAACCCTGCCGCTCCCCTTCCAAACCTCTGAGCGTTGGCGGTATCACCCCCCCAACCCTGCCGCTCCCGTTCTAAACTTCTGGGCATTGGCGGTATCACCCCCCCAACCCTGCAGCTCCCCTTCCAAAGCTCTGAACATTGGCGGTATCGCCCCCCCAACCCTGCAGCTCCCCTTCCAAAGCTCTGAGCATTGGCGGTATCACCCCCCAACCCTGCCGCTCCCCTTCCAAACCTCTGAGCATTGGCGGTATCACCCCCCCAACCCTGCCGCTCCCCTTCCGAACCTCTGAGCGCTGGCGGTATCACCCCCAACCCTGCCGCTCCCCTTCCAAACCTCTGAACATTGGCGGTATCACCCCCCAACCCTGCTGCTCCCCTTCCAAACCTTTGAGCATTGGCGGTATCGCCCCCCCAACCCTGCCGCTCCCCTTCCAAACCTCTGAACATTGGCGGTATCACCCCCCAACCCTGCCGCTCCCCTTCCAAACCTCTGAGCGTTGGCGGTATCACCCCCCCAACCCTGCCGCTCCCCTTCCAAAGCTCTGAGCGTTGGCGGTATCACCCCCCAACCCTGCCGCTCCCCTTCCAAACCTCTGAGCATTGGCGGTATCACTCCCCCAACCCTGCCGCTCCCCTTCCAAACCTCTGAACATTGGCGGTATCACCCCCCCAACCCTGCCGCTCCCCTTCCAAACCTCTGAACATTGGCGGTACCACCCCCCCAACATTGCAGCTCCCCTTCCAAACCTCTGAACATTGGCGGTATCGCCCCCCCAACCCTGCCGCTCCCCTTCCAAACCTCTGAGCATTGGCGGTATCACCCCCCCAACCCTGCCGCTCCCCTTCCAAACCTCTGAGCATTGGCGGTATCACCCCCAAACCCTGCAGCTCCCCTTCCAAACCTCTGAGCGCTGGCGGTATCGCCCCCCCAACCCTGCCGCTCCCCTTCCAAACCTCTGAACATTGGCGGTATCATCCCCCAACCCTGCCGCTCCCCTTCCATACCTCTGAGCATTGGCGGTATCGCCCCCCCAACCCTGCCGCTCCCCTTCCAAACCTCTGAGCGTTGGCGGTATCACCCCCCCAACCCTGCCGCTCCCCTTCCAAACCTCTGAGCGTGGGCGGTAACGCCCCCACAACCCTGCCGCTCCCCTTCCAAACCTCTGAACATTGGCGGTATCACCCCCAACCCTGCCGCTCCCCTTCCAAACCTCTGAGCGTTGGCGGTATCACCCCCAACCCTGCCGCTCCCCTTCCAAACCTCTGAACATTGGCGGTAACGCCCCCACAATCCTGCCGCTCCCCTTCCAAACCTCTGAGCATTGGCGGTATCGCCCCCCCAACCCTGCCGCTCCCCTTCCAAACCTCTGAGCGTGGGCGGTATCGCCCCACCAACCCTGCCGCTCCCCTTCCAAACCTCTGAGCGCTGGCGGTATCGCCCCCACAACCCTGCCGCTCCCCTTCCAAACCTCTGAGCGTGGGCGGTATCACCCCCCCAACCCTGCCGCTCCCCTTCCAAAGCTCTGAGCGTTGGCGGTATCACCCCCCCAACCCTGCCGCTCCCCTTCCAAACCTCTGAACATTGGCGGTATCACCCCCAACCCTGCCGCTCCCCTTCCAAACCTCTGAGCGTTGGCGGTATCACCCCCAACCCTGCCGCTCCCCTTCCAAACCTCTGATCCTTGGCAGTATCACCCCCCCAACCCTGCCACTCCCCTTCCAAACCTCTGAGCATTGGCGGTATCACCCCCCAACATTGCAGCTCCCCTTCCAAACCTCTGGGCGTTGGCGGTATCACCCCCCAACCCTGCAGCTCCCCTTCCAAACCTCTGAACATTGGCGGTATCACCCCCCAACCCTGCCGCTCCCCTTCCAAACCTCTGAACATTGGCGGTATCACCCCCAACCCTGCCGCTCCCCTTCCAAACCTCTGAGCGTTGGCGGTATCACCCCCCCAACCCTGCCGCTCCCCTTCCAAACCTCTGAGCATTGGCGGTATCACCCCCCCAACCCTGCCGCTCCCCTTCCAAACCTCTGAGCGTTGGCGGTATCACCCCCCCAACCCTGCCGCTCCCCTTCCAAACCTCTGAGCATTGGCGGTATCGCCCCCCCAACCGTGCCGCTCCCGTTCTAAACTTCTGGGCATTGGCGGTATCACCCCCCAACCCTGCCGCTCCCCTTCCAAACCTCTGAACATTGGCGGTATCGCCCCCCCAACCCTGCCGCTCCCCTTCCAAACCTCTGAACATTGGCGGTATCGCCCCCAACCCTGCCGCTCCCCTTCCAAACCTCTGAACGTTGGCGGTATCACCCCCCAACCCTGCCGCTCCCCTTCCAAACCTCTGAGCGTTGGCGGTATCACCCCCCCAACCCTGTCGCTCCCCTTCCAAACCTCTGAGCGTTGGCGGTATCACCCCCCCAACCCTGCCGCTCCCCTTCCAAACCTCTGAGCATTGGCGGTATCACCCCCCCAACCCTGCCGCTCCCCTTCCAAACCTCTGAACATTGGCGGTATCGCCCCCCCAACCCTGCAGCTCCCCTTCCAAACCTCTGAACATTGGCGGTATCACCCCCAACCCTGCCGCTCCCCTTCCAAACCTCTGAGTGTTGGCGGTATCACCCCCCCAACCCTTCCACTCCCCTTCCAAACCTCTGAGCATTGGCGGTATCACCCCCCAACTCTGCCGCTCCCCTTCCAAACCTCTGAGCAGTGGCGGTATCACCCCCCAACCCTGCCGCTCCCCTTCCAAACCTCTGAGCATTGGCGGTATCGCCCCCCAACCCTGCCGCTCCCCTTCCAAACCTTTGAGCGTTGGCGGTATCACCCCCCAACCCTGCCACTCCCCTTCCAAACCTCTGAACATTGGCGGTATCGCACCCCCCAACCCTGCCGCTCCCCTTCCAAACCTCTGAGCGCTGGCGGTAACGCCCCCCCAACCCTGCCGCTCCCCTTCCAAACCTCTGAGCGCTGGCGGTATCACCCCCAACCCTGCCGCTCCCCTTCCAAACCTCTGAGCGCTGGCGGTATCGCCCCCCAAACCTGCCGCTCCCCTTCCAAACCTCTGAACATTGGCGGTATCGCCCCCCCAACCCTGCCGCTCCCCTTCCAAACCTCTGAACATTGGCGGTATCGCCCCCCCAACCCTGCCGCTCCCCTTCCAAACCTCTGAGCGTGGGCGGTAACGCCCCCACAACCCTGTCGCTCCCCTTCCAAACCTTTGAGCGTTGGCGGTATCGCCCCCCCAACCCTGCCGCTCCCCTTCCAAACCTCTGAGCGTTGGCGGTATCACCCCCCCAACCCTGCAGCTCCCCTTCCAAACCTCTGAGCGCTGGCGGTATCACCCCCCCAACCCTGCCGCTCCCCTTCCAAACCTCTGAACATTGGCGGTATCGCCCCCAACCCTGCCGCTCCCCTTCCAAACCTCTGAACGTTGGCGGTATCACCCCCAACCCTGCCGCTCCCCTTCCAAACCTCTGAGCGTTGGCGGTATCACCCCCCAACCCTGCCGCTCCCCTTCCAAACCTCTGAACATTGGCGGTATCACCCCCAACCCTGCCGCTCCCCTTCCAAACCTCTGAGCGTTGGCGGTATCACCCCCCCAACCCTGCCGCTCCCCTTCCAAACCTCTGAACATTGGCGGTATCACCCCCAACCCTGCCGCTCCCCTTCCAAACCTCTGAACATTGGCGGTATCACCCCCAACCCTGCCGCTCCCCTTCCAAACCTCTGAGCATTGGCGGTATCGCCCCACCAACCCTGCCGCTCCCCTTCCAAACCTCTGAGCGTTGGCGGTAATGCCCCCACAACCCTGCCGCTCCCCTTCCAAACCTCTGAGCATTGGCGGTATCACCCCCCAACCCTGCCGCTCCCCTTCCAAACCTCTGAGCGTTGGCGGTATCACCCCACCAACCCTGCCGCTCCCCTTCCAAACCTCTGAACATTGGCGGTATCACCCCCCCAACCCTGCCGCTCCCCTTCCAAACCTCTGAACGTTGGCGGTATCACCCCCCAACCCTGCCGCTCCCCTTCCAAACCTCTGAGCGTTGGCGGTATCGCCCCCCCAACCCTGCCGCTCCCCTTCCAAACCTCTGAACGTTGGCGGTATCACCCCCCAACCCTGCCGCTCCCCTTCCAAACCTCTGAGCGTTGGCGGTATCACCCCCCCAACCCTGCCGCTCCCCTTCCAAACCTCTGAGTGAGGGCAGTAACGCCCCCACAACCCTGCAGCTCCCCTGCGAATCGTCTAGTTTTCCACTGGTGCAGGAGCCCCTTTCAGGTGAAAGTGTTTGCGCTGATGTGCAGGAAAGACTTTTGGCACAACACACAGTGCCCTGCTGCCCACCACGCTGGAATCTCTGAGCGGATGAACCTTTGCACAGTTGTTGGGTCTCAGCTAGACAGGACACTCTCTGTCTCTTTGAGGTGTTTTTCTTTTTACACACAGTGGGCTTACAGCCCGCCCATAGCTTTATCATTGGTTTGCTTCCGCGTCGCTCTCAGCTCCTGCGTTCTGGTTTGTGAAGGCAGGTCCTCTCCTTGGGTTTGGCCCTCCCTCTGGAGCATGACCTAGTACCTGCGTCCAGCCGCTGCTCCCGGTTTTGGAGTTACTTTTTTCTTTGTATTGAAGCACTCCATGTAAGTGGTTGTGTTTTCACGCCGCCTCCCATATACCAATACCACTGGTGTAGACCCAACTTTACCGTCTTTGGCAGACGAGTTACTCTGTCACAACGGTGAGGGATACCCTGCTTGCTGAAATATAAATCCCATAGGATATAATGGGATTTATATCTAGGCGGACTGGAAATCTGTTACTGTTGTAACTGGTCCGCCAAGATCTAAATCATCCCTTTAGCCTCACACCTTGTCCCCTTTACAAAGGGAGGACCAGTTCTTCTGCTGTCCTACCACATCATCTTTACAAGCTTCACCCTCCTTCCCGAGCATCCCAGCCCTCCAGCACCGGGACCAGTACCCCAGCTTTCTCCTGAAGCCCGGGTGCCAGTTCTGTTGCCCGTTTGCACTGCAGCGTGTTAGTGCATTAAACATGGGGCTGCCACCCACTTCAAACACCTCTTCTTCATCAAAATCCACAGCCAGTGCTCTCCGCCAGGCCAATCCTCTGTGCTCCCGGTGATATAGTCATGCTGAGCCCAGAAGCTGAGCAAATGCCCACTCTAGCGGCAACCCATCTGAGCTGCTTCTAGGAGCTCGCCGGGGCCAGACTCCCGACTGCAGCAGATCATCCATGGACGGGACGCGCAAGCAGAAGCACACCACTAGCGTGTCGTTATCACGGATGCTCCCCTCCCACAGACTAGCCGCTTCTCCGGTGGGGGGCAGATCCTTCCATTGTCATGTACGAAGAGCATGTCTGCTCCTTCCCCCACGTGCTCTCTAGGCTGCGATTCCTTTCGCTCTTATTAATGCTGTACATTGTCACCTCCACAGCAGGTTTCCTTTCTGTAGGAGACAGATATTTTTGATGTCATATAGTCCCCTTTGTCACGTTCCTTCTGCTGTCCGTTAGCATGCGTCGTAACGAGGGCAGTACCAGGGCCCGATACAAGCAACAAAGCGTGCACCTCTGTCCTGCGTTAGCAGCGATACAGCCATAGCTGAAGTGCATTGGATCCCTTACACTCCTGGGCTTCGGTAGCCGTGCTTGATTTCTGCAGTGTTATAGAGCAAATCCAACCTGAAGGTACCAAAGAGCTTTACATAAGCACCAGTTACATTGCAGAAGGACACATTCATTTCTAGGTCGTGGCTAGACAGTGCATGCGCTGCCTCTTTGAGGTATTTTGTTGACACGCAGTGGGCTTGCAGCCCACCCATAGCTTTATCATTGATCTGCTTCAGCGTTGTTCTGGTTTCTGGAAGAATGCCATACAATATTGCTAAAAGACATTGAAATTGACAAAGCCAATAGCCCTTGTATATGCTGAGACCTATTAGCTTTGCCAATGCATCCACTGAGAGTAGTCTTTCTTCCATGGAAAATGTAAATTCAGTGCCTTTGACGCGCTGTGAGCTTTCTCCCAGAGCTTGGAGCCAGGAGGCATGGTGGTCCAAGACAAGGAACGGTACATCTTATGCCATCAGAAGGCCCACCCTAAAGGGAGCTGTTTACTCAACCTGCAGACCAGTGCCAGAGGCTGTTTGTAGGAAAGTACCAATTTCTTGGCATGTTACCCCCAGTTTTACATGTATGTCAGTATGTTTGTCCCTGTCTCACTGGGATCCTGCTAGCCAGGACCCCAGTGCTCATACTTTGTGGCCTAAATGTGTATACCTATGTGGTGCCTAACTATGTCACTGAGGCTCTGCTAATCAGAACCTCTGTGCTCATGTTCTCTCTGCCTTTAAATTTGTCTCTATAGGCTAGTGACCACTTTCACCAATTCACATTGGCATACTGGAGCACTCTTATAATTCCCTAGTACATGGCACCTAGGTACCCACGGTATTGAAGTTCCAGGAGATCCATATGAGCTGCAGCATTTATTTTGCCACCCATAGGGAGCTCAGACAAACCCATGCACAGGCCTGCCAGTGCAGCCTGAGTGAAATAACGCACACGTTATTTCACAGCCATTTTCATTGCACTTAAGTAACTTATAAGTCACCTATATGTCTAACCATCACTTGCTGAAGGTTAGGTGCAAAGTTACTAAGTGTGAGGACACCCTTGCACTAGCAAAGGTGCCCCCACATAGTTCAGGGCCATTTCCCCGGACTTTGTGAGTGCGGGGACACCATTACACTTGTGCACTACAAATAGGTCAATACCTATATGTAGCTTCACAATGATAACTCCGAATATGGCCATGTAACATGTCTAAGATCATGGAATTGTCCCCCCATTCCAAATCTGGTATTGGGGAGCCAATTCCATGCATCATGGGGGCTCCACTATGGACCCCCAGTATTGCCAAACCAGCTCTCTGGGGGTTTCTCTGCAGCTACAGCTGCTGCCACCTCACAGACAGGGTTCTGCCCTCCTGGGGTCTGAGCAGCCCAGTCCCAGGGAGGCAGAACAAAGCATTTCAACTGAAAGAGGGTGTTACACCTTCTCCCTTTGGAAATAGGTGTCAGGGCTGGGGAGGAGTAGCCTCTCCCAGCCTCTGGAAATGCTTTGAAGGGCACAGATGGTGCCCTCCTTGCATAAGCCAGTCTACACCGGTTCAGGGAACCCCCAGTCCCTGCTCTGGCATGAAACTAGACAAAGGAAAGGGGAGTGACCACTCCCCTGTTCATCACCACCCCAGGGGTGGTGCCCAGAGCTCCTTCAGTGTGTCTCAGACCTCTGCCATCTTGTTTCCAGAGGTATGGGGACACTCTGGAGGCCTCTCAGTGGCCAGTGCCAGAAGGTGACGTCAGAGACCCCTCCTGATAGGTGCATACCTGACTAGGTGGCCAGTCCTCCTCTGAGGGCTATTTAGGGTCTCTCCAGTGGGCTTTTCCTCAGATTACGACTTGCAAGAATTCATCAGGGTTCCTCTGCACTTCTCTCTTCGACTTCTGCCAAGGATCGACCGCTGACTGCTCCAGGGTGCCTGCAAAAGAGCAACAAAGTAGCAAGAAGATTACCAGCAGCATTGTAGCGCCTAATCCTGCTGGCTCGACTGTTTCCTGGTGGTGCATGCTCTGGGGGCTGCCTGCCTTCACCCTGCACTGTAAGCCATGAAGAAATCTCCTGTGGGTCGACGGAATCTTCCCCCTGCTAATGCAGGCAACAAACTTCAGCTTCACCGGTACTCTGGGTCCCCTCTCATCCTGACGAGCGTAGCCCCTGGAACATAGGTGGTGGACCCAAGTGACCCAGACTGTCCAGTGGTCCAACTGTCCAAATTTGGAGGAGGTAAGTCCTTGCCTCCCATCCCCAGACAGTAATCCTGTGTACTGCGTGAACTGCAGCTACAAGGGCTTCTGTGCACATTTCCAAGAAATCCTGCATGCACAGCCGAGCGTACGTCCCCAGCACTCCGTCCTGCGATGCTCAGCTCCCTCCATTGGTCTCAGGTGTTGTGGGACCTCTCTTTGCAGTGTTGAGACGACCACCATGTTCAGACTTCTTGAGCCCGTGTTCAAGGACTTCTGTGGGTGCTTCCTTCTTGTCTGTGGGCTCTCTACGTTGCTGAGGGTCCCCACTGTCTCCTGTCCCAAGTGGCGACATCCTGGTCCTTCCTGGCCCCGGGCAGCACCCTTTTTCTCCAACCGCGACTCTTGCAGCTAGCATGGCTTATTTGCAATATTTTGCCAAGGAAACAACTCTGCATCCTCCAGCACGCCGTGGGACATCTTAAGCACGAAAAAGAACTTCCTACCTCCTGTTGTTGCAAAACCTGCAGCTTCTTCCAACCAGAGGCAGCCATTTTGCACCTTCATCCGGTGTTTAGTGGGCTCCTGCCCCCCTGGACACTTTAGCGACTCATGGACTTGGTCCCCTTCTTTTGCAGGTCTTCAGGTCCAGGAATCCATCTTCAGTGCTCAGCAGCATGTTGTGGTCCTTGCATTATCCTTTATCACGACTTTAGTGTGTTCTTGGGGAAATACTTTACTCCTACTTTCCAGGGTCGTGGGGTGTGGTCTCCTTTACACGCTGAGGGCCTCATTACGACCCTGGCGGCCGGCGGTAAGCTGGCAGTAACAACGCCAACAGGCTGGTGATGTTCCGCCAGCTATTATGACCGTGGCCCAATAGCCACGGCCATACCGCCGGCCCCTCCAACATACCGCCAGGCTTCTGCCTGGCGGTCATAATCCCCAACCGCCAGCCTGTCCACTGCGGTAAACACTGCCATGGAAATACTGGTGGTAAGGGGGACTTGGGGTGCCCCTTGGGCATGGGCAGTGTAGGGGCCCCCAGGCACAGCCCCATTGCGGATTTCACTCCCCGGCACCCGCTGCACATCAACATTGCAGCTGGCTCTATTATGAGCCAGCTGCAATGTTGATGCGGCTTTTCTGCTGGGCCAGCGGACGGAAACACTGTTACCGTCCGCCGGCCCAGAAGAAAAGTCATAATAGGGAGCCAGATATACCGCCAGCACTGGCGGTATACTGGAGCCCGCAGCTTCAGCGGTCTTTGTGAAAGACCGCCGAAGTTGTAATGAGGGCCTTACTGTTAGCAGGATCCCAGTGCACTCCTGTCCAAGTTGCATTCATAAACCAGGCAAAAAGTGGGGGGCGGGGTACTGCAACAAAGAGCCAGTCTCTCACACTTAACATAAGGAAAGACAAAAACATACCCATTTAATGGATGATTTGTACAAAGTGAAACCAAAACCGGAAGCCCTGGCTAAATGAAGGCTTCTTAGCTTAAATTGTGTGAATTTAGGCTTATATTTTATTTCATCAAACCTCCCTTTTCTTCATGATTGCGCATAAGATCACTTTCCAATGCGTGAGATCAGAACCCCATTGGTACAAAGACGATATTGTTGCTCAATAATAATCTGGGCCATGGTCAGGGATACATGACAATTGTCTTGTCTCTTAGCTTAATAATGGTTCATGATAAAAACTATCGGGAAACGTCTGGAACAACGACTCCGGAACAACGATTACGTTGTTAACGCAAGCAGAACCACGCTTGCGTAAACAACGTCTCCCTTTTTCTCTGGCTTAACCACGCATGTGCTGAACAACGCACATGCGTGGTTAAGGCAGAGGAAAAGGGAAAGTGCATCGGGGAGGACGCGGTCAGGCAAGCGGGGCTGGGGCAGGGTTGGCGGTAGTTTTTTAGGGGCGGGTTGGATTAAGGGCTTGGGGCAGGGGTGGGGGTCAGGGTAGTTCGTTTTTTGTGGAGGGATCAGAGTACTTCTGGTTTTTAGGGGCGGGAGATTGAGGCAGTTCTGTTTTTAGGGGTGGGGGGTTGAGGTAATTATTTTTGGGGGTGGAGGGGTCGGTGTACTTTTGTTTTTGTGGGGGGGTAGTTTGGTTTTTGGGGGTGGGGAATCGGAGTAGTTTGGTTTTTGGGGGTGGGGGATCAGGGTAGTTTGGCTTTCGGGGTGAGGGACCAGGGTAGTTAGGTTTTTTTGGAGGTGGGGTTTGGGGTAGTTTGATTTTTGGGGGGTTGGGGTACTTTTGTTTTTGGGGTGGGGTAGTTTGGTTTTTGGGTGTGAGGTGGGGGAATCGGGTAGTTTGTTTTTTGGGGGTGAGGATCGGGGTAGTTTGGTTTTTGGGAGTGGGGGTGGGAGGAACTGGGTAGTTTAGTTTTTATGGGTGGAAGTTTGGTTGTTTTTAGGGTGGGTGGGGGAGGTCGGGTGGGTGTTATCCAGGATAGTTTTGTTTTAGGGTGGGGGGTCGGGGTAGTTTTAGTATTAAGGGTGGGGTACTTCTGGGCCTTAGGGCAGGTGGGGGGGTCGCATGCTAGTACCATGCATGCCGTTCCCACACATGCCTTTACTAGGCATGCTTTTACAACAAAAAATCATTGTAAAGACATTCGTGGTAACAACACAGTTGTTGTTCTGACCGTGTTGTTCAGGCATGTGTGGTTCCGGCATTCGTTGTTCCATCATACATTCAAAACTATCACTTTTAATAAGCACTTCTCAGGGTGGTGCTATAATTAGAAGTATTAACAGCAAAGCTTCCACATGGTAAAGAAATACACTTTTTTTTACTTTTGAAGAGATTGTATCCTATTTTATGTGATGTTTGTTCTATAATTCACACAGAAAACATGTTCAGGGCTCGGCTCGTGCACGGGCTCTAAGAGCCCAGCCAGACCATTAGATCGGCTCCGGCTCTGCTCTCCTTGTTCATTTGTTGCCTCGCCCACCTCTCGGCAGACGGGAAGGCGGATGACACAATCGCCAACTTCTGGCAGTAGCCCTGTTACCGCCCAGCTGTACTGAACCCCATCACCTTAGGACCGCTGTGGGTTGTTTTCAGACCTTACCATCTCATCATCATCATCACCATCGTCACCACCATCACCACCCCTTCCAGCCCCGCCCCCCCGAGCTGCAGGAAGGACTCTGAGAACACAGTTTATTCTTTTATTCCACTTAGAACTTGGCAAATAAAGGGACATCTCCAAAATACCATGAGTACCAATGACAGAGCGAGGTGCGGCACCTGGTGTGAGAAGTGAAGCAGCTTCACAGGTGGGTACTGCGTGCCCAGGAGCGTGGCTTTCATTGGTGCAGCAGGAGCAGTGGCACCAGGGCCCTGAGGAGCCCACTGATCCCTGATTACTGCTGCATTTTACAAACCAAGCATCAGCCAGAGGTCCCACGCTTGCTTGCACTGGGGCCCCTGACACACGGGCTTTGCCACTGCGAGTGCCACCAGTGATGGGTTACAGGGAGTCACGCATAGGTCTGGAAGCCCTCGTGATACCTAAAAGGCAGAGACCCAGAAGTGCACTTTCCTTCCAGGAATTAAGGGTTCACCAAGGGCACTGTCTGACATGTGTCGGACTCTGCCCTCAGACCCACCAGCTTTTCGAAGACTCCAGACTACCTGGAGTTCCCATGACTTTGCCATAGGCCCCCTGGCCCACCCTTACTGAGAACGGAAAAGCACACGGCTCAAGAGTTTACTTCACCACACATGTGCACAGCATAGGATCCCGCACAGCATACGACCGCCTGGGCTTCAGTCCCAGCTATGGCACCCAGCTATGGCACCCACATATGGCACCCAGCTATGGCACCCTCCTATGGTACCCACATATGGCACCCACAGGCAGCATGCAGAGTCCATAGGGTCACCTGTGGTTCAGTCTCAGCTATGGCACCCACATATGGCACGCACATATGGCACCCAGCTATGGCACCCACGTACGGCACCCCCCTATGGCACCCACCTATGGCATCCACCATGGCATCCAAGTATGGCAACCACCTATGGCACCCACAGGCAGCATGCAGAGTCCATAGGATCACCTGTGCTTCACTCCCACCTATGGCACCCACGAATGGCTCCCAGCTATGACACTTACGTATGGCACCCACCTATGGCACGTATGACGTCACTGGAAGCACAAGCTGGGCAGAAGTCTATGACATACACCGCACCTCTGCACATTTAAACAAAAACAAACAATTCTATGCATTTTAAAATAAAGTACTATCAACCGCTGAACAATTTCAAATATTTTTCCATATTTTAAATAAGAATGCACATTTTTAAAACCATATTATTTTTTCATAAAAGTCTAGGCATTTTAACATGTTTTTTGTTATTTTTTTTACAAAACATACGAACATCTCTGTATTGTGTGGACCATAATTCTGTCACTTGACAAAACAAAATCTGTTTTTTTCAATGATATTTATGTTTGCTGAAGGTTAGAGATCTCACTCTAGCTTTAGAAATGTTCCCAATGCTGCCTATTTTTTTTATAAATGATTCTTCATTTGTCTATTTTGTTATACATGATTCTTCATTTGTCTATTTTTTTATACATGATTCTTCATTTGTGTTCGTAGGATTCACATTTTCAGTAACTGTCCCAAAGAAATTCCTTTGAATCTTTCGTCTTTGTTTCAACGATGGCCACAGTTAACTGGCAGAGAATGCCAAGGGGGCTCAGGTGTCATGGAGGAAGGCTCTGACCAATCGGAACTCGTAGATTACTTCCCTGGGGCAATGCCCCGGCTCCTGTTGGGTAACAGATACCACAGTTTAAAGCTGATGCCACTGCTTAAAGATGGCTGCCACTGCTTAAAGATGGCTGCCACTGCTTAAAGATGGCTGTTGCTGCCCAAAGATGGCTGCCACTGCTTAAAGATGGCTGCCACTGCTTAAAGGTGGCTGTTGCTGCCCAAAGATGGCTGCCACTGCTTAAAGATGGCTGCCACTGCTTACAGATTGCTGCAATGCTTCAAGATGGCTGCCATGGATTAAAGCAGATACCAAAACCTAAAAATGTGTGCTGTGGCTTAAAGATGGCTGCCACTGCTTAAAGATGGCTGCCACTGCTTAAAGATGGCTGTTGCTGCCCAAAGATGGCTGCCACTGCTTAAAGATGGCTGCCACTGCTTAAAGATGGCTGCCACTGCTTAAAGGTGGCTGTTGCTGCCCAAAGATGGCTGCCACTGCTTAAAGATGGCTGCCACTGCTTAAAGGTGGCTGTTGCTGCCCAAAGATGGCTGCCACTGCTTAAAGATGGCTGCCACTGCTTAAAGGTGGCTGTTGCTGCCTAAAGATGGCTGCCACTGCTTAAAGATGGCTGCCACTGCTTAAAGATGGCTGCCACTGCTTAAAGGTGGCTGTTGCTGCCCAAAGATGGCTGCCACTGCTTAAAGATGGCTGCCACTGCTTAAAGGTGGCTGTTGCTGCTTAAAGATGGCTGCCACTGCTTAAAGGTGGCTGTTGCTGCCTAAAGATGGCTGCCACTGCTTAAAGATGGCTGCCACTGCTTAAAGGTGGTCATCCTAGTTTTTTGCCCTCGGCTGTGCCCTCGGGGCAGAACTCTCTGAAAATCAAAATGACTAATTTTCCATCCTTTCTAACAATACTTGGGGAATTTATAATTTCCCCCAAATATTCCAGGGATGGGATTGGAACAGTAAATACACATTCTGGAATATACTTGTGGACATTTCTTCTTTCCCCGTATATTCTAGAACTGGAGTTAGAGTAGTAAATCTGAACTTTCAGTGTTCACCACGCCCACTGCTGGCCTGAAGGCGCAGTTGTTAAAGATGGAAGCAAAACGTAAAGATGGCTGCCACAACTAAAAGATGACCACCACAGCATACAAATGGCTGCCAGAGATTAAAAAAGGCTGCTATTGTTTACACATGGCTGCCATGCTTAAAGATTGCTACAACTGCTTAGCTATAGCCACTAAGTTTATAGAAAGGGGCCACAGTTTAATGATGGCTGCCATGGATTACAGGCAGCTGTCACAGCTTAGAGATGGCTGCCATGGTTTACAGGCAGCTGCCACAGCTTGGCTGCCATGGTTTACAGGCAGCTGTCACAGCTTAGAGATGGCTGCCATGGTTTACAGGCAGCTGTCACAGCTTGGCTGCCGTGGTTTACAGGCAGCTGCCACAGCTTAGAGATGGCTGCCATGGTTTACAGGCAGCTGTCACAGCTTGGCTGCCATGGTTTACAGGCAGCTGCCACAGCTTGGCTGCCATGGTTTACAGGCAGCTGTCACAGCTTAAAGATGGTTGCCATGGTTTACAGGCAGCTGTCACAGCTTGGCTGCCATGGTTTACAGGCAGCTGCCACAGCTTAGAGATGGCTGCCATGGTTTACAGGCAGCTGCCACAGCTTAGAGATGGCTGCCATGGTTTACAGGCAGCTGCCACATCTTAGAGATGGTTGCCATGGTTTACAGGCAGCTGCCACAGCTTGGCTGCCATGGTTTACAGGCAGCTGCCACAGCTTGAAGATGGCTGCCATGGTTTACAGGCAGCTGTCACAGCTTGGCTGCCATGGTTTACAGGCAGCTGCCACAGCTTAGAGATGGCTGCCATGGTTTACAGGCAGCTGCCACAGCTTGAAGATGGCTGCCATGGTTTACAGATGGCTAATACAGATAAAAGGTGGCTGCCATGTGCTCTTTGTGAGTGATCTCTCATCTGGCTCTGATGTTTTATGTGAGCTGTCATGACTTTCTCCATTGCCTACAGTTTAGAAGAAAGATACTATAATGATAATAAAAAATACTTGCTAATATAGTTGTTAATATGTTTGTTAATATATTTTAACATCTATGTACAAGTTTATCTACATCATATGTAAGGGGAGACTGCATCCCCCCCCCTTGGCCTCTTCCCAGTTCAGAAGCCTTGATTAATGAGACACAAGACTTTTGGTAACACTCAGGATGGCGCCCTAGAGAGGGTGGAGGTACAGTGCGCCCTGTGCCAGTCAGTGTCTTTGTAGGCTAAAGAGGGTAGGGTTTGTCTGAGCATCCTGGATACTTTACAGTGGCCATGAGATGTCAGAAGAAAAACATCCTTCAGCCCAAAAACATACATTCACGCCCTTACCTACATCTCTGGGCTTGTGACATATGTCTCCTTACTGGGAATTACTGACAAGCTCAAGGAGGCGGCAGGTCCTCTACTCTGAGGGGGGAGGTCCTCAAGGGCTCAAAGAGGCGGGAGGTCTTCAAAGGCTCAAGGAGGCAGGAGGCCCTCAAGGACTCACAGTCTGAGGTCCTCAATGACTCAGAGTCTGAGGTGGGAGGTCCTCAATGACTCAGAGTCTGAGGTGGGAGGTTCTCAAGGACTCACAGTCTGAGATGGGAGGTCCTCAAGGACTCACAGTTTGAGGCGGGAGGTCCTCAAGGACTCAAGGATGTGGGAGGTCTGCAAGGACTCACAGTCTGAGGCGGGAGGTCCTCAAGGACTCACAGTCTGAGGTGGGAGGTCCTCAATGACTCACAGTCTGAGGCGGGAGGTCCTCAAGGAATCAAGGATGTGGGAGGTCCGCAAGGACTCACACTCTGAGGCGGGAGGTCCTCAAGGACTCACAGTCTGAGGCGGGAGGTCCTCAAGGACTCACAGTCTGAGGCGGGAGGTCCTCAAGGACTCAAGGATGTGGGAGGTCTTCAAGGACTCACAGTCTGAAGCAGGAGGTCCTCAAGGACTCACAGTCTGAGGTGGGAGGTCCTCAAGGACTCACAGTCTGAGGCGGGAGGTTCTCAATGACTCACAGTCTGAGGTGGGAGGTTCTCAAGGACTCACAGTCTGAGGTGGGAGGTCCTCAATGACTCACAGTCTGAGGCAGGAGGTCCTCAAGGACTCAAGGATCTGGGAGGTCCTCAAGGACTCACAGTCTGAGGCGGGAGGTCCTCAAGGACTCACAGTCTGAGGCGGGAGGTCCTCAAGGACTCACAGTTTGCTAGAGTGAGGACCCCGGGGGTGGCAGAGGGGTAAGGACAGGGGGGGCAGGATAGACCTATGAAGACCTAGTGTCAACAGCTCTACCACATTAGGGCCAAGCCTCCTGCGTGGTGGACCAAAACCCTGGAACCCTGCCCTGGCCAAGGATGGACTGTGAGAGAAGAGGGGTCGGTGGTGTCATTCCCCAGACTCAAAGTGCTTTGATATCCCAGCGTTAGCGGAGTAGACCACATATAAAATAATACTTATTAAGAGTAGCAATGATTTTGTTTCAAAAAGTCGAGAAAATCTGGTTCTATAACAAAATACCTCTTTGGTGAAAAGCCTTTTGTTTGAAGGGGGAAGAATACAAAAACTGCACCTAAACCCAGGACATAGAGTGCTTGTGATGTTCTGTAGACAACAGCGTCATCAGGGGGAGACGGGGCGGCCTGAGATGTCCTCAACAGTGAGACAGCGTTTCCGACAATGTCAACAGGTGGTCTGTCCTTTGGGATCTTGTGGGTGGAGTTAATGCACCTTGTGATGTCATCTCTAGGGAGACTGGACTCCATGTGAGGTCATCATCAGGCTGGTGAGGCGATCTGTGACGTCATCAGCAGAGTTGAGGCTTCATGTGATGTCAGCAGCACAGGTGGATGGCTTCCTCCCAGCATGCCACACTTCTTGCCCCTGCCCAGGCACTGGGGGAAGATCCAGGACACAGAGGCGTGGCAGGTGCTGTGAGGCTTCCAGGACGTGTCAAGAAGGGGAACCAGGAGGAGGGCTGGGGTGAGACTCATGCGAAGAGCTGCAAGAAAAGACACAGTATTACCACATCAGGGGTCATCACTAAAGAGGTGAATGTCAACCTCCCCGTCCCTCCCCTCCAGCCAGGACACGTCCTAAAAAACAGAAGTGGGGGAACTAGCCCGGTTAGATAGTAAGCAAGTGACATCATGAAGTGCGACATCACAGCATGTCACATCACGGCACGTAGTATCACAGGAAGTGACATCACAGGAAGTGACATCTGATCTTAAGACTTCACACGTTTATCAGATCTATCAAGAGTACATTTAAATGCATTACAAGAGTCACAAATTCGATATTGCATCAGGGTTGTGCCAAAAGTTGTGATGAAACCTGAAAATCAAGGCCTTAACTTATACATTTAGGGGCGTATTTATGAAAAATTCACGCAGCACAGAGCAGCAAGTCACCTCGCTGTGCTGCATGCTAGGGAAAGGGCAGGAATGCACCACATTTAACATAATACCGTGCATTCCTGTCTTTTCCCTGCGCTGTGCAGGATTGTTTCTGGCAGGAAGGAGCACCTTCCAACTTCCTGCACAAGAACAATCCTCTCAGGCATCTTTCTCTTTCTATGTGTGCTGCAGTATGCAGCAGGCACAGAAAAGAGGAAAAAACTAGGACAAATAAAGATATTTCACATGTGTTTTACTGCATTCCCAGGTCTACCAGTCATGGTAAATGTGGGAAGGAGACAAAATGCATGGGCGGATGCCTGGGAGCACCCACGCTTTACTAATGGAACGCTTCCCTAGGGCAGAGGAGCAAGACGCAGTGATTTCTGCTGTGTTGCGTCACTCTAGATTTATCAGGCCATGCGTGCGTGATATATTCTAACATAAGAGTTGCGTCGCTCTTGCGCCCCATTGCTTGGTGCAAGGGAGACACAACTCTTCAATAAATATGTCCTTTATTTTTTAAAAACTCTGTCACAAAGAAATTGGCAACAAGGAGAAACGTGACAAAGGGGGTGATTCTAACATTGGCGGGCGGCGTAAGCCGCCCGCCAATGTTCCCCCGTCAAAATACCGCTCCGCGGTCGCAAGACCGCTGAGGGTATTTTGAGATTTGCCCTGGGCTGGCGGGCGGCCGCCAAAAGGGCGCCCGCCAGCCCAGGGCAAATCTACCTTCCCACGAGGACGCCGGCTCAGAATTGAGCCGGCGTAGTGGGAAGGTGCGACGGGTGCAGTTGCACCCGTCGCGTATTTCAGTGTCTGCTTTGCAGACACTGAAATACTTTGTGGGGCCCTCTTACGGGGGCCCCGCGGCACCCCCTACCGCCATCCTGTTCCTGGCGGGAGACCCGCCAGGAACAGGATGGCGGTAGGGGGTGTCAGAATCCCCATGGCGGCGGAGCGCGCTCCGCAGCCATGGAGGATTCTGTAGGGCAGTGGTAAACCGGCGGGAGACCGCCGGTTTATCCTTTCTGGCCGCGGCTGAACCGCCGCGGTCAGAATGCCCTTAGGAGCACCGCCAGCCTGTTGGCGGTGCTCCCGTGTGACCCCCAAAAAAGTCTCCATTTTAAAATGTCTTCTGCTGCAGGGATCTCTGTGTCCAGTAAATCTCAGGGAATAATAGCAATATAAGATAACTCTGGAGGTTAATGCACTTGCTGGAGAGATCTGGGGTGTGGCTAGTCCCAGTTTTGAGCCAGGTGGCGTGGAGGTGTGACGCATCTCCTGCTGAGCGCATCACCTCACATGCAGATGACCGGTTTTGATTTTATGTTGCTAGGTGAGTGGGTTACGGTTTTTAACACAGAGATCCTTTTGTTACTCGCAGTTCATACAGTGTAATCCCTCTGATCAGCACAGTGAGCCACGATGGACATTTGGCTCGTGCACCTTGTGACCCTCGCGGGTCTTATGTAACGCATCTTGTAGCGTGGTTTACACATATATCATTTATTGCAAGGCACACTGTGTACTTATGCTGTAAAACCCTCCGACACCCTCACTGGGCTGAGTACTGCTGTGAAAGAAACACAGCGAAACAGTGGTATTTAAATTGCTATCTGTGTGAATCCTGGGACAGATTATAGTGCACCTCTCTTATACACAGGGGCTGAACACAGTCAAAAGCATGTCACCCCAAGTACTTGTAAGTGACCACCAGCTGTGTGCCTTTGCCCCCACCACCCCTGCCAGGTGAGAGGCTCCAGGAAGCCCCCAGCCAGGATGCCGGAACAAAAGGAGGCCTGGTGGCCCCTTCATTTAGGCCTTTGTTTTGGGTCCAGCTGGAACTTAAAGTAACAGAGCCCCCGGCCGCCTGCACCCTGCTGCTTGGAAGGGCTGCTGACTGTGTCTGGGTCTGAACCTTACCCCGGGGCAAGGTGAGTAATAAGGCCCAAATCTTGTGAAAATAGTGCATGGTCACCTTCTACCTGCGTGTGGCCGCGACTTGTGCCATGCCTCTACCTCCAACATACTGCCTCACTGAGGCCCCCCTCAGCCCCTCATGGCACCACCCCTCACTGAGGCCCCCCTCAGCCCCTCATAGCACCTCCCCTCACCGAGGCCCCCCTCAGCCCCACCATCGCACTACAGCTCACTGAGGCCCTCCTCAGCCCCTCATAGCACCACCCCTCACTGAGGCACCCCGAGGGCTGTGGTGACATGAGAGCACTCCTCCCTCAGCCTCACCATAGCACTACAGCTCACTGAGACCCCCTCAGCCCTTCATAGCACCACCCCTCACTGAGGCCCCCCGAGGGCTGTGGTGACAAGAGGGCACTCCTCCTTCAGCCCCTCATGGCACCACCCCTCACTGAGGCCCCCGAGGGCTGTGGTGACATGAGAGCACTCCTCCCTCAGCCTCACCATAGCACTACAGCTCACTGAGACCCCCTCAGCCCTTCATAGCACCACCCCTCACTGAGGCCCCCGAGGGCTGTGGTGACAAGAGGGCACCCCTCCCTCAATCGCACCATACCACCACAGCTCACTGAGGCCCCCCTCAGCCCCTCATAGCACCACCCCTCACTGAGCCCCCCCCTCAGCCCCTCATAGCACCACCCCTCACTGAGGCCCCCCTCAGCCCCTCATGGCACCACCCCTCACTGAGGCCCCCCGAGGGCTGTGGTGACAAGAGGGCACTCCTCCTTCAGCCCCTCATGGCACCACCCCTCACTGAGGCCCCCCGAGGGCTGTGGTGACAAGAGGGCACTCCTCCTTCAGCCCCTCATGGCACCACCCCTCACTGAGGCCCCCCTCAGCCCCTCATAGCACCACCCCTCACTGAGGCCCCCCTCAGCCCCTCATAGCACCTCACTGAAGCGCTCGGAGGGCTGCCCTCCGCCCCTCATGGCACCACCCCTCACTGAAGCGCTTGGAAGGCCACAGCAGCACAGGAAAGGACCCACAAGAGACAGGCCGGAGAGATCCGCCATGTGCCCATCATTCATCCTGAATAATAATTTATGGATTATCTCCTGGGAACGACACCCCCCGCAGTGCCAGGCGTCGGCGCGGACCGCTCGGTGAATGTGTGACGAGGGTCGTTGCACCTGCGTCGCCGTCTCGATGCTCTAGCAACCGTATATAGCTCCCAGAGGCCACTTCAAGGAGCTACGCACGCTGGGTCTTCGTGGCACTTACCCTGCCGAGGCCGAAGAAGCATCCTGCGCACATCAGTAGCGCGAAGACCACCGCCACTCCGACGCCGATCCCGATGATGCCCCCGGACCCGAGCCCCGACTCGCTGGGGGGCCTCGAGGTGATCCCTGCGGGGGAGGGAGAGAGGGAGAGGTGAGCTAGACACGGGCCTGGTGATGACTGCACCTTCAGGTGAGCTACCGGGGCCCTCTCCCACCATCATCTACCGGGGCCCTCTCCCACCATCATCTACCGGGGCCCTCTCCCACCATCATCTACCGGGGCCCCCTCCCACCATCATCTACCGGGGCCCTCTCCCACCATCATCTACCGGGGCCCTCCCCCACCATCATCTACCGGGGCCCTCTCCCACCATCATCTACCGGGGCCCTCTCCCACCATCATCTACCGGGGCCCCCTCCCACCATCATCTACCGGGGCCCTCTCCCACCATCATCTACCGGGGCCCTCCCCCACCATCATCTACCGGGGCCCTCTCCCACCATCATCTACCGGGGCCCTCTCCCACCATCATCTACCGGGGCCCTCCCCCACCTTCATCTACCGGGGCCCTCCCCCACCATCATCTACCGGGGCCCTCCCCCACCATCATCTACCGGGGCCCTCTCCCACCATCATCTACCGGGGCCCTCCCCCACCTTCATCTACCGGGTCCTCTCTCCCAACATCTACCGGGCCCTCTCCCACCTTCATCTACCGGGTCCTCTCTCCCAACATCTACCGGGGCCCTCTCTCCCATCATCTACCAGGGCCCTCTCCCACCATCATCTACCGGGGCCCTCTCTCACCATCACCAACCAGTGCCCTCTCTCTTCATCAACAACCAGAGCCCTCTCTCACCATCACCAACCAGTGCCCTCTCTCCTCATCAACAACCAGTGCCCTCTCTCACCATCACCAACCAGTGCCCTCTCTCACCATCACCAACCAGTGCCCTCTCTCTTCATCAACAACCAGAGCCCTCTCTCACCATCACCAACCAGTGCCCTCTCTCCTCATCAACAACCAGTGCCCTCTCTCACCATCACCAACCAGTGCCCTCTCTCACCATCACCAACCAGTGCCCTCTCTCTTCATCAACAACCAGAGCCCTCTCTCACCATCACCAACCAGTGCCCTCTCTCCTCATCAACAACCAGTGCCCTCTCTCACCATCACCAACCAGTGCCCTCTCTCACCATCACCAACCAGTGCCCTCTCTCTTCATCAACAACCAGAGCCCTCTCTCACCATCACCAACCAGTGCCCTCTCTCCTCATCAACAACCAGTGCCCTCTCTCACCATCACCAACCAGTGCCCTCTCTCACCATCACCAACCAGTGCCCTCTCTCTTCATCAACAACCAGAGCCCTCTCTCACCATCACCAACCAGTGCCCTCTCTCCTCACCAACAACCAGTGCCCTCTCTCACCATCACCAACCAGGGCCCTCTCTCACCATCACCAGCCAGTGCCCTCTCCCACCATCACCAACCAGTGCCCTCTCTCCCATCATCTACCGGGGCCCTGTCTCACCATCACCAACCAGTGCCCTCTCTCACCATCACCAGCCAGTGCCCTCTCTCACCATCACCAACCAGTGCCCTCTCCCCCATCATCTACCGGGGCCCTCTCCCACCATCATCTACCGGTGCCCTCTCACCCTTCATCTACCGGGGCCCTCTCCCACCATCATCTACCGGTGCCCTCTCTCCCATCATCTACCGGGCCCTCTCTCCCATCATCTACCGGGGCCCTCTCCCACCATCATCTACCGGGGCCCTCTCTCCCATCACCTACTGGGGCCCTCTCCCACCATCATCTACCAGGCCCTCTCCCACCATCATCTACCGGGCCCTCTCCCCATCATCTACTGGGGCTCTCTCTCCCATCATCTACCGGGGCCCTCTCTCCCATCATCTACCGGGGCCCTCTCCCACCATCATCTACCGGGCCCTCTCTCCCATCATCTACCAGTGCCTCTCCCCCATCCTCTACCGGGGCCCTCTCCCACCATCATCTACCGGTGCCCTCTCTCCCATCATCTACCGGGCCCTCTCTCCCATCATCTACCGGGGCCCTCTCCCACCATCATCTACCGGGGCCCTCTCTCCCATCACCTACTGGGGCCCTCTCCCACCATCATCTACCGGGCCCTCTCCCACCATCATCTACCGGGCCCTCTCTCCCATCATCTACTGGGGCTCTCTCTCCCATCATCTACCGGGGCCCTCTCCCACCATCATCTACCAGGCCCTCTCTCCCATCATCTACCGGGGCCCTCTCTCCCATCATCTACCGGGGCCCTCTCCCACCATCATCTACCAGTGCCCCCTCTCCCATCATCTACCGGTGCCCTCTCTCCCATCATCTACCGGGGCCCTCTCCCACCATCATCTACCGGGGCCCTGTCCCACCATGATCTACCTCTCCCATCATCACCTACCGGGCCCTCTCTCCCATCATCTACTGGGCCCTCTCTCCCATCATCTACCGGGGCCCTCTCTCCCATCATCTACCGGGGCCCTCTCCCACCATCATCTACCGGGCCCTCTCTCCCATCATATACCGGGGCCTCTCCCCCATCCTCTACCGGGGCCCTCTCCCACCATCATCTACCGGGCCCTCTCTCCCATCATCTACCGGGACCTCTCTCCCATCATCTACCAGGGCCCCCTCCCACCATCATCTACCGGGGCCTCTCTCCCATCATCTACCGGGGCCCTCTCTCCCATCATCTACCGGGGCCCTCTCTCACTATCACCAACCAGTGCCTTCTCTCCCATCATCTACCGGGGCCTCTCTCCCACCATCTACCTGGGCCCTCTCTCCCATCACCTACCGGGGCCCTCTCCCCCATCACCTACCAGGGACCTCCCCCACCATCATCTACCGGGGCCCTCTCCCACCATCATCTTCCAGGGCCCTCCCCCCCATCATCTACCGGGCCCTCTCCCACCATCATCTACCGGGCCCTCTCTCCCATTACCTACTGGGGACCTCCCCCACCATCATCTACCGGGGCCCTCTCTCCCATCATCTACCGGGGCCCTCTCTCCCATCATCTACCGGGCCCTCTCCCACCATCATCTACCGGTGCCCTCTCTCCCATCATCTACCGGGGCCCTCTCCCACCATCATTTACGGGGCCCTCTCCCACTATCATCTACCGGGCTCTCTCTCCCATCATCTACCGGGCCCTCTCTCCCATCATCTACCGGGGCCCTCTCCCACCATCATCTACCGGGGCCTCTCTCCCAACATCTACCGAGGCCCTCTCCCACCATCATCTACTGGGGCCCTCTCCCACCATCATCTACCGGGGCCTCTCTCCCATCATCTACCGGGGCCCTCTCCCACCATCACCAACCATAGCCCTCTCTCACCATCACCAACCATTGCCTTCTCCCCCATCATCTACCGGGGCCTCTCTCCCATCATCTACCGGGGCCCTCTCCCACCATCATCTACCGGGGCCCTCTCCCACCATCATCTACCGGGCCCTCTCTCCCATCATCTACCGGGCCCTCTCTCCCATCATCTACCGGGGCCCTCTCTCCCATCATCTACCGGGGCTCTCTCTCCCATCATCTACCAGGGCCCTCTCCCACCATCATCTACCGGGGCCCTCTCCCACCATCATCTACCGGTGCCCTCTCACCAATCATCTACCGGGGCCCTCTCCCACCATCATCTACCGGTGCCCTCTCTCCCATCATCTACCGGGCCCTCTCTCCCATCATCTACCGGGGCCCTCTCTCCCATCATCTACCGGGGCCCTCTCTCCCACCATCATCTACTGGGCCCTCTCTCCCATCATCTACCGGGGCCCTCTCCCACCATCATCTACCAGGCCCTCTCTCCCATCATCTACCGGGGCCCTCTCTCCCATCATCTACCGGGGCCTTCTCCCACCATCATCTACCGGTGCCCTCTCTCCCATCATCTACCGGGGCCCTCTCCCACCATCATCTACCGGGGCCCTCTCCCACCATCATCTACCGGTGCCCTCTCACCCATCATCTACCGGGGCCCTCTCCCACCATCATCTACCGGTGCCCTCTCCCCCATCATCTACCGGGCCCTCTCTCCCATCATCTACCGGGGCCCTCTCCCACCATCATCTACCGGGGCCCTCTCTCCCATCACCTACTGGGGCCCTCTCCCACCATCATCTACCGGGCCCTCTCCCACCATCATCTACCGGGCCCTCTCTCCCATCATCTACTGGGGCTCTCTCTCCCATCATCTACCGGGGCCCTCTCTCCCATCATCTACCGGGGCCCTCTCCCACCATCATCTACCGGGCCCTCTCTCCCATCATATACCAGTGCCTCTCCCCCATCCTCTACCGGGGCCCTCTCCCACCATCATCTACCGGTGCCCTCTCTCCCATCATCTACCGGGCCCTCTCTCCCATCATCTACCGGTGCCCTCTCCCACCATCATCTACCGGGGCCCTCTCTCCCATCCCCTACTGGGGCCCTCTCCCACCTCATCTACCGGGCCCTCTCCCACCATCATCTACCGGGCCCTCTCTCCCATCATCTACTGGGGCTCTCTCTCCCATCATCTACCGGGGCCCTCTCCCACCATCATCTACCAGGCCCTCTCTCCCATCATCTACCGTGGCCCTCTCTCCCATCATCTACCGGGGCCCTCTCCCACCATCATCTACCAGTGCCCTCTCTCCCATCATCTACCGGTGCCCTCTCTCCCATCATCTACCGGGGCCCTCTCCCACCATCATCTACCGGGGCCCTGTCCCACCATGATCTACCTCTCCCATCATCACCTACCGGGCCCTCTCTCCCATCATCTACTGGGCCCTCTCTCCCATCATCTACCGGGGCCCTCTCTCCCATCATCTACCGGGGCCCTCTCCCACCATCATCTACCGGGCCCTCTCTCCCATCATATACCGGTGCCCTCTCTCCCATCATCTACTGGGGCCCTCTCTCACAATCACCAACCAGTGCCTTCTCTCCCATCATCTACCGGGGCCTCTCTCCCACCATCTACCTGGGCCCTCTCTCCCATCACCTACCGTGGCCCTCTCTCCCATCATCTACCGGGGCCCTCTCCCACCATCATCTACTGGGGCCCTCCCCCACCATCATCTACCGGGGCCCTCTCCCACCACCATCTACCGGGGCCCTCCTCCACCATCATCTACCGGGCCCTCTCTCCCATCATCTATCGGGGCCCTCCCCCACCATCATCTACCGGGCCCTCTCTCCCATCATCTACCAGGCCCTCTCTCCCATCACCTACCGGGGCCCTCTACCACCATCATCTACCGGGGCCCTCTCCCACCATCATCTACCGGGCCCTCTCTCCCATCACCTACCGGGGACCTCTCCCACCATCATCTACCGGGCCCTCTCTCCCATCACCTACCAGGGCCCTCTCCCACCATCATCTACTGGGCCCTCTCTCCCATCATCTACCGGGGCCCTTTCCCACCATCATCTACCGGTGCCCTCTCTCCCATCATCTACCGGGGCCCTCTCCCACCATCATCTACCGGGGCCCTCTCCCACCATCATCTACCGGGCCCTCTCTCCCATCATCTACCGGGCCCTCTCTCACCATCATCTACCGGACCCTCTCTCCCATTACCTACCGGGGACCTCCCCCACCATCATCTACCGGGGCCCTCTCTCCCGTCATCTACCGGGGCCCTCTCTCCCATCATCTCCTGGGGCCCTCTCACACCATCATCTACCGGTGCCCTCTCTCCCATCATCTACCGGGGCCCTCTCTCACCATCATCTTCCGGGCTCTCTCTCTCATCATCTACCGGGCCCTCTCGCCCATCATCTACCGGGGCCCTCTCCCACCATCATCTACCGGGGCCTCTCTCCCATCATCTACCGGGGCCCTCTCCCACCATCATCTACCGGGGCCCTCTCCCACCATCATCTACCGGGGCCTCTCTCCCATCATCATCTACCGGGGCCCTCTCCCACCATCATCTACCAGGGCCCTCTCCAACCAAAATCTACCGGGGCCTCTCTCCCATCATCTACCGGGGCCCTCTCCCACCATCATCTACCGGGGCCCTCTCCCACCATCATCTACCGGGGCCTCTCTCTCATCATCTACCGGCGCCCTCTCCCACCATCACCAACCAGTGCCTTTTCTCACCATCACCAACCAGTGCCCTCTCCCCCATCATCTACCGGAGCCTCTCTCCCATCATCTACCGGGGCCCTCTCCCACCATCATCTACCGGGGCCCTCTCCCACCATCATCTACCGGGCCCTCTCTCCCATCATCTACCGGGGCCCTCTCTCCCATCATCTACCGGGGCTCTCTCTCCCATCATCTACCGGGGCCCTCTCCCACCATCATCTACCGGGGCCCTCTCCCACCATCATCTACCGGTGCCCTCTCACCCATCATCTACCGGGGCCCTCTCCCACCATCATCTGCCGGTGCCCTCTCTCCCATCATCTACTGGGCCCTCTCTCCCATCATCTACCGGGCCCTCTCCCACCATCATCTACCGGGGCCCTCTCTCCCATCACCTACCGGGGCCCTCTCCCACCATCATCTACCGGGCCCTCTCCCACCATCATCTACCAGGCCCTCTCTCCCATCATCTACCGGGGCCCCCTCTCCCATCATCTACCGGGGCCCTCTCCCACCATCATCTACCAGTGCCCTCTCTCCCATCATCTACCGGGGCCCTCTCCCACCATCATCTACCCGGGCCCTCTCCCACCGTGATCTACCTCTCCCACCATCATCTACCAGGCCCTCTCCCCCATCATCTACTGGGCCCTCTCTCCCATCACCTACCGGGGCCCTCTCTCCCATCATCTACCGGGCCCTCTCTCCCATCATCTACCGGGGCCTCACAATCACCAACCAGTGCCTTCTCTCCCATCATCTACCGGGGCCTCTCTCCCACCATCTACCTGGGCCCTCTCTCCCATCACCTACCGTGGCCCTCTCTCCCATCATCTACCGGGGCCCTCTCCCACCATCATCTACCAGTGCCCTCTCTCCCATCATCTACCGGTGCCCTCTCTCCCATCATCTACCGGGGCCCTCTCTCCCATTACCTACCGGGGACCTCCCCCACCATCATCTACCGGGGCCCTCTCTCCCATCATCTACCGGGGCCCTCTCTCCCATCATCTACCAGGGCCCTCTCCCACCATCATCTACCGGTGCCCTCTCTCCCATCATCTACCAGTGCCCTCTCTCCTCATCAACAACCAGTGCCCTCTCTCCTCATCAACAACCACTGCCCTATCTCACCAACACCAACCAGTGCCCTCTCTCACCGTCACCAACCAGTGCCCTCTCTGCCATCATCTACCAGTGCCATCTCTCACCATCACTAACCAGTGCCCTCTCTCACCATCACCAACCAGTGCCCTCTCTCCCATCATCTACCGAGGCCCTCTCTCACCATCACTAACCAGTGTCCCCTCTCCTCATCAACAACCCGTGCCCTCTCTCACCATCACCAACAAGTGCCCTCTTTCATCACTAACCAGTGCCCTCTCTTCCATCATCTACCAGTGCCACCTCTCACCATCACTAACCAGTGCCCTCTCTCCCATCATCAACCAGTGCCCACTGTCCTCATCAACAACCAGTGCCCTCTCTCACCATCACTAACCAGCGCCCTCTCTCCTCATCTACAACCAATGCCCTCTCTCACCATCACCAACCAGTGCCCTCTCTCATCACCAACCAGTGCCCTCTCTCACCACCACTAACCAGCGCCCTCTCTCATCACCAACCAGTGCCCTTTCTCCTCATCAACAACCAGTGCCCTCTCTCACCATCACCAACCAGTGCCCTCTCTCATCACTAACCAGTGCCCTCTCTCACCATCACCAACCAGTGCCCTCTCTCCCATCACCAACCAGTGCCCTCTCTCCTCACCAACAACCAGTGCCCTCTCTCACCATCACCAACCAGTGCCCTTTCTCACCATCACCAACCAGTGCCCTCTCTCGCCATCTTCTACTAGTGCCCTCTCGCCCATCACCAACCAGTGCCCTCTCTCACCATCACTAACCAGCGCCCTCTGTCCCATCATCCACTGGGGCCCTCTCTCCCCATCACTAACCAGCTCCCTATCTCCCATCGCCAACCAGTGCCCTCTCTCCCATCACCAATCAGTGCCCTCTCTCACCATTATCTGCAGGGGCCCTCTCTCACCATCACTAACCAGCGTCCTCTGACCCCTCATCCACCGGGCCCTCTCTCACCATCACTAACCAGCGCTCTCTCTCCCCATCACCAACCAGTGCCCTCTCTCACCATCACTCAGAGCCCTCTCCCCCATCACCAATCAGTGCCCTCTCTCACCATCACCAACTAGTGCCCTCTTCACATCCCAAATGACTGCTGAGTATACAGGACTTTGCCAGCTCCGAGCTGGGCCATCTGAGAGTGAGGGAATCAGACACTCCGAGGATGGGATGGTCAGTCTCGCTTCAGTTTAGAGGCGCTCAGCCTTGGCTGTGCTGTCTAGACATTCCCTAGCATGGGTGTGGCACGTCGCAGACTGACAGACTGACCCACAGGTACTTGTCAGTGTCCCGGCCCAGTTCAGGAGGAGGGCTCGATCTGTCCCGGATGGGAGAGGGCGATTCATGCCAGACCGGTGGGGTGGGGGTCAGGGGGGCTGGTGTTAGCATAGGGGCACGTGTGGAGAAGGTGAGAGACCGGACCTGCCTAGCACCGGACATTATGGAACACTCTACAAACATGCCAGCTACATACATGGGTGTAGCGGTTTAATAATGGGTACCCCATCTCACATGTATCCCAGCCCACTCATGCACACGCTACAATCAGGTGAACGAGGGGGCCCAATGATGACATACCAATAACCATGCCTCACTTCCGGGCTGCAGGAATTCCCGCCTAAATGCAAGTTTAGACCTTAGTAATTGTGAATAACATGCAGGAATCTTTGCTCCCCCACCAGTGCTCACATGTTGGCACAAGCGTCTAGAGGCACGTCCCTTCCCAGTGGGCGCTCTGGAAGACCACGAATGACTTACCTAGCGTGGTGAGGGTGGTTGGCCTGGAGCTGCTGGTGGTGACGTTCGTTGGAGTGACTATGGATAAAACGTAGAGTCATAAATGATAGCATCAGTACTTCTTGACTAACAACCCACCTCACCTATTCTCCCCACCCCACACCTGCTCCAACCACCCGCCTTACCTCATGCTGCACAACCCACACCTGCTCCAACCACCCACCTTACCTCATGCTGCCCACCCCACACCTGCTCCAACCACCCACCTTACCTCATGCTGCCCACCCCACACCTGCTCCAACCACCCACCTTACCTCATGCTGCCCACCCCACACCTGCTCCAACCACCACCTTACCTCATGCTGCCTACCCACACCTGCTATAACCACCACCTTACCTCCTGCTGCCCACCCCACACCTGCTATAACCACCACCTTACCTCCTGCTGCCCACCCCATACCTGCTCCAACCACCCACCTTACCTCATGCTGCCCACCCCATACCTGTTCCAACCACCCACCTTACCTCATGCTGCACAACCCACACCTGCTCCAACCACCACCTTACCTCATGCTGCCCACCCCACACCTCCTCCAACCACCACCTTACCTCATGCTGCACACCCCATACCTGCTCTAACCACCACCTTACCACATGCTGCCCACCCACACCTGCTCCAACCACCCACCTTACCTCAAGCTGCCCACCTCATACCTTCTGTAACCACCCACATTACCTCATGCTGCCCACCCCACACCTGCTATAACCACCACCTTACCTCCTGCTGCTCACCCCATACCTGCCCCAACCACCCACCTTACCTCATGCTGCCCACCCCATACCTGCTCCAACCACCCACCTTTACCACATGCTGCGCAACCCACACCTGCTCCAAACACCACCTTACCTCCTGCTGCCCACCCCACTCCTGCTATAACCACCACCTTACCTCCTGCTGCCCACCCCACACCTGCTATAAACACCACCTTACCTCCTGCTGCCCACCCCATACCTGTTATCACCACCACCTTACCTCATGCTGCACACCCCATACCTGCTCTAACCACCACCTTACCACATGCTGCCCACCCACACCTGCTCCAACCTCCCACCTTACCTCAAGCTGCCCACCTCATACCTGCTGAAACCACCCACATTACCTCCTGCTGCCCACCCCACACCTGCTATAACCACCACCTTACCTCCTGCTGCCCACCCCATACCTGTTATCACCACCACCTTACCTCATGCTGCACACCCCATACCTGCTCTAACCACCACCTTACCACATGCTGCCCACCCACACCTGCTCCAAACCACCCACCTTACCTCAAGCTGCCCACCTCATACCTGCTGTAACCACCCACATTACCTCATGCTGCCCACCCCACACCTGCTGTAACCACCACCTTACCTCATTCTGCCTACCTCACACCTGCTCTAACCACCACCTTACCACCCACTCCACACCTGCTATAACCACCACCTTACCTCCTGCTGCCCACCCCACACCTGCTATAACCACCACCTTACCTCCTGCTGCCCCCATACCTGCTATCACCACCACCTTACCATCCACTTCACGCCTGCTATAACCACCCACCTTACCTCAGGCTGCCCACCCATACCTGCTCTAACCACCACCTTACCTCCTGCTGCCCACCCCACACCTGCTATAACCACCACCTTACCTCCTGCTGCCCACCCCACACCTGCTATAACCACCACCTTACCTCCTGCTGCCCACCCCATACCTGCTATCACCACCACCTTACCTCATGCTGCACACCCCATACCTGCTATAACCACCACCTTACCTCATGCTGCCCACCCCACACATGCTCCAACCACCCACCTGACCTCATGCTGCGACCCCACACCTGCTCCAACCACCCACCTTACCCCAGGCTGCCCACCCCATACCTGCTCCAACCACCACCTTACCTCAAGCTGCCCACCCCACACCTGCTCCAACCACCACCTTACCTCCTGCTGC
Source organism: Pleurodeles waltl (assembly GCF_031143425.1). Classification (NCBI taxonomy): domain Eukaryota; kingdom Metazoa; phylum Chordata; class Amphibia; order Caudata; family Salamandridae; genus Pleurodeles; species Pleurodeles waltl. The sequence goes on along the minus strand of NC_090445.1, from coordinate 1,721,189,281 downwards.
CCACCCACACCTGCTATAACCACACCTTACCCCAAGCTGCTCATTCCACACCTGCTGTAACCACCACCTTACCTCCTGCTGCCCACCCCACACCTGCTGTAACAACCACCTCACCTCATGCTGCCCACTCCACACCTGCTCTAACCACCACCTTACCACCCACTCCACACCTGCTATAACCACCCACCTTACCTCAGGCTGCCCACCCACACCTGCTCTAACCACCACCTTACCTCATGCTGCCCACCCATACCTGCTCTAATCACCCTTACCTCATGGTGCCTACCCCACACCTGCTCTAACCACCCTTACCTCATGCTGCCCACCCCACACCTGCTCTAACCACCCACCTTACCTTATGCTGCCCAAACCACACCTGCTATAACCACCCACATTACCTCATGCTGCCAACCCACATGTGCTCTAACCACCCACATTACCTCAAGTGGCCAACCCCACACCTGCTATAACCACACACATTACCTCCTGCTGCCCACCCCACACCTGCTCTAACCGCCACCTTACCTCATGCTGCCCACCCCACACCTGCTGTCACCACCACCTTACCTCAGGCTGCTCACGCACACCTGCTATACCCACCCACCTTACCTCATGCTGCTCACGCACACCTGCTATAACCACCCACATTACCTCAAGCTGCCCACCCCACACCTGCTCCAATCACCACCTTACCTTTTACTGCCCACCCCACACCTGCTGTAACCACCCACCTTACCTCATGCTGCCCACCCCACACCTGCTATAACCACCCACCTTACCTCATGCTGCCCACCCCATACCTGCTATCACCACCACCTTACCTCATGCTGCCCACCCCACACCTGCTATAGCCACCCACCTTACCTCATGCTGCCCACCCCACACCTGCTCCAACCACCTACCTTACCTCATGCTGCCCACCCCACACCTGCTCTAACCACCACCTTACCTCATGCTGCCCACCCCACACCTGCTATAGCCACCCACCTTACCTCATGCTGCCCACCCCACACCTGCTCCAACCACCTACCTTACCTCATGCTGCCCACCCCACACCTGCTATAGCCACCCACCTTACCTCATGCTGCCCACCCCACACCTGCTCCAACCACCTACCTTACCTTATGCTGCCCACCCCACACCTGCTATAGCCACCCACCTTACCTCATGCTGCCCACCACACACCTGCTCCAACCACCACCTTACCTCATGCTGTCCACCCCACACCTGCTCCAACCACCCACCTTACCTCAAGCTGCCCACCCCACATCTGCTCTAACCACCACCTTACCTCATGGTGCCCACCCCATACCTGCTCCAACCACCTACTTACCTCAAGCTGCCCACACCACACCTGCTCCAACCACCACCATACCTCATGCTGCCCACCCCACACCTGCTCTAACCACCCACCTTACCTCAAGCTGCCCACCCCACATCTGCTCCTACCACCCACCTTACCTCATGCTGCCCACACACATCTGCCCCAATCTCCCACCTTACCTCATGCTGCCCACCCCACACCCGCTCTAACCACCACCTTACCTCATGCTGCCCACCACACATCTGCTCCAACCACCCACCTTACCTCAGGCTGCCCACCCACACCTGCCCCAATCTTCCACCTTACTTCATGCTGCCCACCCCACACCTGCTCCAACCACCCATCTTACCTCAAGCTGCCCACCCCACATCTGCTCTAACCACCACCTTACCTCATGCTGCCCACCCCACACCTGCTCTAACCACCACCTTACCTCAGGCTGCCCACCCCACACCTGCTATAACCACCCATCTTACCTCATGCTGCTCATGCACACCTGCTCTAACCACCACCTTACCTCAGGCTGCCCACCCCACACCTGCTATAACCACCCACCTTACCTCATGCTGCCCACCCACACCTGCTCTAACCATAGGCCCTTTGCTCTAACAACTGATGCTACAGTAACTATACATACTGGTGCACTTGGCTTGTCTCATCCCCTCCCTGGCTATCTTAGTGTTGGCCCTGCTTCCTCGGTCTTCACCGGCTCCCTCAGTCTTGGTCTCCCTCCCTCAGATGTGCCCTTTTCCCTCACTCTACACCACATTTCCTCAGTGTGCACCCTGCTCCCTCAGTCTTAGCCTCCCTCACTCAGATTGTGCCTGCTCCCTCATTCTTGGTCTCCCTCCCTCGGTTAGTGTCAGTGCCCTCTTCCCTCACTCTACACAATCCCTCAGAGTGCACCCTGCTCCCTCAGTCTTGGTCTCCCTCCCTCAGCCTGTGCACTCTTCCCTCACTCTACACAACATTCTCTCAGTGTGCACCCTGCTCCCTCAGCCTCGGTCTCTCTCCCTCGGATACTGCTCTTGTCCCTTACTCTACACATTCCCTCAGTGTGCACTCTGCTCCATCCCTCAGTGTGTGCCCTCTTCCCTTACTCTATACATTCGCTCAGTGTGTACCCTGCTCGCTCAGTCTTGGCCTTCATCAGTTTGTGCCCTCTTCCCTCACTCTACACCACATTCCCTCATTGTGCACCCTGCTCGCTCAGTCTTGGCCTTCCTCAGATTGTGCCCTCTTACCTCACTCTACACCACATTCCCTCATTGTGCACCCTGCTCGCTCAGTCTTGGCCTTCCTCAGATTGTGCCCTCTTACCTCACTCTACACCACATTCCCTCAGTGTGCACCCTGCTCCCACAGTCTTGGTCTCACTATCTCAGTTTGTGCCCTCTTACCTCACACTACACCACATTCCCTCAGGGTGCATCATGCTCCCTCAGTCTTGATCGCCCTCCCTCTGTTTGTGCCCTCTCCCTTCACTCTACACATTCCCTCAGTGTGCGCTCTGCTCCCTCAGTCTTGGCCTCCCTCACTCAGTTTGTGCCCTCTTCCCTCACTGTACACAATCCATCAGTGTGCACCCTGCCCCCTCAGTCTTGGGGGCATATTTATACTCTGTTTGCGCCGAATTAGCGTCGTTTTTTTCGACGCAAATTCGACGCAAAACTAACTCCATATTTATACTTTGGCGTTAGACGCGTCTAGCGCCAAAGTTCATGGAGTTAGCGTCATTTTTTTGCGTGAACACCTTCCTTGCGTTAATGATATGCAAGGTAGGCGTTTCCGTCTTAAAAAATTACTCCGATGCATATGCGTCGTATTTATACTCCCGGGCAAAAATGACGCCCGGGAGTGGGCGGGTCTTAAAAACCCGCATTAGCGCCGGATTTTAACGCCTGGGTCAGGGCAGGCGTTAAGGGACCTGTGGGCTCAGAATGAGCCCAGAGGTGCCCTCCCCTGCCCCCAGGGACACCCCCTGCCACCCTTGCCCACCCCAGGAGGACACCCAAGGATGGAGGGACCCACCCCAGGGACATTAAGGTAAGTTCAGGTAAGTATTTTTTTAAAAAAAATGTTGTGGCATAGGGGGGCCTGATTTGTGCCCCCCTACATGCCACTATGCCCAATGACCATGCCCAGGGGACATATGTCCCCTGGGCATGCCCATTGGGCAAGGGGGCATGACTCCTGTCTTTGCTAAGACAGGAGTCCTGTCAATGGGGGTTGGGCGTCGTAAAAAAATGGCGCAAATCGGGTTGAGGCGATTTTTTTGCCTCAGCCTGACCTGCACCATTTCTGGACGCCCATACTCCATTTTCCCCCTACGCCGGCGCTGCCTGGTGTACGTCGTTTTTTTTCACGCACACCAGGCAGCGCCAGCGGCTAACGCCGGCTAACGTCATTGAATAAATACGGCGCCCGCATGGTGCTTCAGAATGGCGTTAGCCGGCGCTAATTTTTTTTACGCAAAACTGCGTTAGCGCAGTTTTGCGTCAAAAAGTATAAATATGGCCCTTGGTCTCCCTCACTCAGATTGTGCCCTCTTCCGTCACTCTACACCATATTCCCTCAGTGTGCGCTCTGCTCCCTCAGTGTTGGCCTCCCTCACTCAGATTGTGCCCTCTTCCCTCTCTGTACACAATCCCTCAGTGTGCACCCTGCTCCCTCAGTCTTGGTCTACCTCTCTTAGTTTGTGCCCTCTTCCCTCACTCTACACGATATTCCCTCAATGTGCACTCTGCTCCCTCAGTGTTGGCCTCCCTCACTCAGATTGTGCCCTTTACCCTCACTCTACACCACATTTCCTGAGTGTGCACCCTGCTCCCTCAGCCTCGGTCTCGCTCCCTCAGGCAGTGCTCTCGTCCCTTACTCTACACATTTCCTCAGTGTGCACTCTGCTCCCTCAGTCCTGGGCTTCCTCCTTCAGTTTGTGCCCTCTTCCCTCACTCTATACATTCTCTCGGTATGCACCCTGCTCCCTCAGTCTTGGTCTCCCTCACTCAGATTGTGCCCACTTCCCTCACCCTACATCACATTCCCTCATTGTGTGCTCTGTTCCCTCAGTCTTGGCCCCCCTCACTCAGTTTGTGCCCTCTTCCCTCACTGTACACAATCCCTCAGTGTGCACCCTGCTTCCTCAGTCTTGGTCTCCCTCACTCAGATGGTGCCCTCTTCCCTCACCCTACATCACATTCCCTCAGTGTGCGCTCTGCTCCCTAAGTGTTGGCCTCCCTCACTCAGTTTGTGCCCTCTTCCCTCACTGTACACAATCCCTCAGTGTGCACCCTGCTTCCTCAGTCTTGGTCTCCCTCACTCAGATGGTGCCCTCTTCCCTCACCCTACATCACATTCCCTCATTGTGCGCTCTGCTCCCTCAGTCTTGGCCCCTCTCACTCAGTTTGTGCCCTCTTCCCTCACTGTACACAATCCCTCAGTGTGCACCCTGCTTCCTCAGTCTTGGTCTCCCTCACTCAGATGGTGCCCTCTTCCCTCACCCTACATCACATTCCCTCAGTGTGCGCTCTGCTCCCTAAGTGCTGGCCTCCCTCACTCAGATTGTGCCCTCTTCCCTCACTGTACACAATCCCTCAGTGTGCGCTCTGCTCCCTCAGTGTTGGTCTCCCTCCCTTAGTTTGTGCCCTCTTCCCCCACTCTACACCACAATCCCTCAGTGTGCGCTCTGCTCCCTCAGTCCTGGTCTCCCTCCCTCAGTTTGTGCTCTCGTCCCTCACTCTACACCACATTCCCTCAGTGTGCGCTCTGCTCCCTCAATGTTGGTCTCCCTCACTCAAATGGTGCCCTCTTCCATCACCCTACATCACATTCCTTCAGTGTGCGCTCTGCTCCCTCAGTGTTGGCCTCCCTCACTCAGATTGTGCCCTCTTCCCTCACTGTACACAATCCTTAGTGTACACCCTGCTCCCTCAGTCTTGGTCTCCCTCACTCAGATTGTGCCCTCTTCCCTCACTCTACACCACATTCCCTCAGTGTGCGCTCTGCTCCCTCAGTGTTGGCCTCCCTCACTCAGATTGTGCCCTCTTCCCTCTCTGTACACAATCCCTCAGTGTGCACCCTGCTCCCTCAGTCTTGGTCTACCTCTCTTAGTTTGTGCCCTCTTCCCTCACTCTACACGATATTCCCTCAATGTGCACTCTGCTCCCTCAGTGTTGGCCTCCCTCACTCAGATTGTGCCCTTTACCCTCACTCTACACCACATTTCCTGAGTGTGCACCCTGCTCCCTCAGCCTCGGTCTCGCTCCCTCAGGCAGTGCTCTCGTCCCTTACTCTACACATTTCCTCAGTGTGCACTCTGCTCCCTCAGTCCTGGGCTTCCTCCTTCAGTTTGTGCCCTCTTCCCTCACTCTATACATTCTCTCGGTATGCACCCTGCTCCCTCAGTCTTGGTCTCCCTCACTCAGATTGTGCCCACTTCCCTCACCCTACATCACATTCCCTCATTGTGTGCTCTGTTCCCTCAGTCTTGGCCCCCCTCACTCAGTTTGTGCCCTCTTCCCTCACTGTACACAATCCCTCAGTGTGCACCCTGCTTCCTCAGTCTTGGTCTCCCTCACTCAGATGGTGCCCTCTTCCCTCACCCTACATCACATTCCCTCAGTGTGCGCTCTGCTCCCTAAGTGTTGGCCTCCCTCACTCAGTTTGTGCCCTCTTCCCTCACTGTACACAATCCCTCAGTGTGCACCCTGCTTCCTCAGTCTTGGTCTCCCTCACTCAGATGGTGCCCTCTTCCCTCACCCTACATCACATTCCCTCATTGTGCGCTCTGCTCCCTCAGTCTTGGCCCCTCTCACTCAGTTTGTGCCCTCTTCCCTCACTGTACACAATCCCTCAGTGTGCACCCTGCTTCCTCAGTCTTGGTCTCCCTCACTCAGATGGTGCCCTCTTCCCTCACCCTACATCACATTCCCTCAGTGTGCGCTCTGCTCCCTAAGTGCTGGCCTCCCTCACTCAGATTGTGCCCTCTTCCCTCACTGTACACAATCCCTCAGTGTGCGCTCTGCTCCCTCAGTGTTGGTCTCCCTCCCTTAGTTTGTGCCCTCTTCCCCCACTCTACACCACAATCCCTCAGTGTGCGCTCTGCTCCCTCAGTCCTGGTCTCCCTCCCTCAGTTTGTGCTCTCGTCCCTCACTCTACACCACATTCCCTCAGTGTGCGCTCTGCTCCCTCAATGTTGGTCTCCCTCACTCAAATGGTGCCCTCTTCCATCACCCTACATCACATTCCTTCAGTGTGCGCTCTGCTCCCTCAGTGTTGGCCTCCCTCACTCAGATTGTGCCCTCTTCCCTCACTGTACACAATCCTTAGTGTACACCCTGCTCCCTCAGTCTTGGTCTCCCTCACTCAGATTGTGCCCTCTTCCCTCACTCTACACCACATTCCCTCAGTGTGCGCTCTGCTCCCTCAGTCCTGGTCTCCCTCCCTCAGTTTGTGCCTTCTTCCCTCACTGTACACAATCCTTCAATGTGCACCCTGCTTCCTCAGTCTTGGTCTCCTTCCCTCAGCCTGTGCACTCTTCCCTCACTCTACACCACATTCTCTCAGTGTGCGCTCTGCTCCCTCAGTGTTGGACTCCCTCACTCAGATTGTGCCCTCTTCCCTCACTGTACACAATCCCTCAGTGTGCGCTCTGCTCCCTCAGTCTTGGCCCCCCTCACTCAGTTTGTGCCCTCTTCCCTCACTGTACACAAATCCCTCAGTGTGCACCCTGCTTCCTCAGTCTTGGTCTCCCTCACTCAGATTGTGCCCTCTTCCCTCACTCTACACCACATTCCCTCAGTGTGCGCTCTGCTCCGTCAGTCCTGGTCTCCCTCCCTCAGTTTGTGCCTTCTTCCCTCACTGTACACAATCCTTCAGTGTGCACCCTGCTTCCTCAGTCTTGGTCTCCTTCCCTCAGCCTGTGCACTCTTCCCTCACTCTACACCACATTCTCTCAGTGTGCGCTCTGCTCCCTAGGTGTTGGCCTCCCCCACTCAGATTGTGCCCTCTTCCCTCACTGTACACAATCCCTCAGTGTGCACCCTGCTCCCTCAGTCTTGGTCTCCCTCCCTTAGTTTGTGCCGTCTTACCTCACTCTACACCACATTCCCTCAGTGTGAACCCTGCTCCCTCAGCCTTGGTCTCTCTCCCTCAGATAGTGCTCTCGTCGCTTACTCTACACATTCCCTCGGTGTGCACTCTGCTCCCTCTGTCCTGGGTTCCCTCCCTCAGTTTGTGCCCTCTTACCCCACTCCATACATTCTCTCGGTGTGCACCCTGCTCCCTCAGTCTTGGTCTCCCTCACTCAGATTGTGCCCTCGTCCATCACCCTACATCACATTCCCTCAGAGTGCGCTCTGCTCCCTCAGTCTTGGCCTCCCTCACTCAGTTTGTGCCCTCTTCCCTCACTGTACACAATCCCTCAGTGTGCACCCTGCTCCCTCAGTCTTGGTCTCCCTCACTCAGATTGTGCCCTCTTCCCTCACTCTACACCACATTCCCTCAGTGTGCGCTCTGCTCCCTCAGTGTTGGTCTCCCTCCCTTAGTTTGTGCACTCTTCCCTCACTCTACACCACATTCTCTCAGTGTGCGCTCTGCTCCCTCAGTGTTGGACTCCCTCACTCAGATTGTGCCCTCTTCCCTCACTGTACACAATCCCTCAGTGTGCGCTCTGCTCCTCAGTCTTGACCCCCCTCACTCAGTTTGTGCCCTCTTCCCTCACTGTACACAAATCACTCAGTGTGCACCCTGCTTCCTCAGTCTTGGTCTCCCTCACTCAGATGGTGCTCTCTTCCCTCACCCTACATCACATTCCCTCACTGTGCGCTCTGCTCCCTAGGTGTTGGCCTCCCTCACTCAGATTGTGCCCTCTTCCCTCACTGTACACAATCCCTCAGTGTGCACCCTGCTCCCTCAGTCTTGGTCTCCCTCCCTTAGTTTGTGCCGTCTTCCCTCACTCTACACCACATTCCCTCAGTGTGAACCCTGCTCCCTCAGCCTCGTCTCTCTCCCTCAGATAGTGCTCTCGTCGCTTACTCTACACATTCCCTCGGTGTGCACTCTGCTCCCTCAGTCCTGGGTTCCCTCCCTCAGTTTGTGCCCTCTTACCCCACTCAATACATTCTTTCGGTGTGCACCCTGCTCCCTCACTCTTGGTCTCCCTCACTCAGATTGTGCCCTCTTCCATCACCCTACATCACATTCCCTCAGTGTGCGCTCTGCTCCCTCAGTCTTGGCCTTCCTCACTCAGTTTGTGCCCTCTTCCCTCACTGTACACAATCCCTCAGTGTGCACCCTGCTCCCTCACTCTTGGTCTCCCTCACTCAGATTGTGCCCTCTTCCATCACCCTACATCACATTCCCTCAGTGTGCGCTCTGCTCCCTCAGTGTTGGTCTCCCTCCCTTAGTTTGTGCCCTCTTCCCCCACTCTACACGCATTCCCTCAGTGTGCGCTCTGCTCCCTCAGTCCTGGTCTCCCTCCCTCAGTTTGTGCTCTCGCCCCTCACTCTACACCACTTTCCCTCAGTGTGCGCTCTGCTCCCTCAGTGTTGGCCTCCCTCACTCAGATTGTGCCCTCTTCCCTCACTGTACACAATCCCTCAGTGTACACCCTGCTCCCTCAGTCTTGGTCTCCCTCACTCAGATTGTGCCCTCTTCCCTCACTCTACACCACATTCCCTCAGTGTGCGCTCTGCTCCCTCAGTCCTGGTCTCCCTCACTCAGATTGTGCCCTCTTCCCTCACTGTACACAATCCCTCAGTGTGCGCTCTGCTCCCTCAGTCTTGGCCCCCCTCACTCAGTTTGTGCCCTCTTCCCTCACTGTACACAAATCCCTCAGTGTGCACCCTGCTTCCTCAGTCTTGGTCTCCCTCACTCAGATTGTGCCCTCTTCCCTCACTCTACACCACATTCCCTCAGTGTGCGCTCCACTCCCTCAGCGTTGGTCTCCCTCCCTTAGTTTGTGCCCTCTTCCCCCACTCTACACCACATTCCCTCAGTGTGCGCTCTGCTCCCTCAGTCCTGGTCTCCCTCCCTCAGTTTGTGCTCTCGCCCCTCACTCTACACCACTTTCCCTCAGTGTGCGCTCTGCTCCCTCAATGTTGGTCTCCCTCACTCAGATGGTGCCCTCTTCCCTCACCCTACATCACATTCCTTCAGTGTGCGCTCTGCTCCCTCAGTGTTGGCCTCCCTCATTCAGATTGTGCCCTCTTCCCTCACTGTACACAATCCCTCAGTGTACACCCTGCTCCCTCAGTCTTGGTCTCCCTCACTCAGATTGTGCCCTCTTCCCTCACTCTACACCACATTCCCTCAGTGTGCGCTCTGCTCCCTCAGTCCTGGTCTCCCTCCCTCAGTTTGTGCCTTCTTCCCTCACTGTACACAATCCTTCAGTGTGCACCCTGCTTCCTCAGTCTTGGTCTCCTTCCCTCAGCCTGTGCACTCTTCCCTCACTCTACACCACATTCTCTCAGTGTGCGCTCTGCTCCCTCAGTGTTGGACTCCCTCACTCAGATTGTGCCCTCTTTCCTCACTGTACACAATCCCTCAGTGTGCGCTCTGCTCCCTCAGTCTTGGCCCCCTCACTCAATTTGTGCCCTCTTCCCTCACTGTACACAAATCCCTCAGTGTGCACCCTGCTTCCTCAGTGTTGGTCTCCCTCACTCAGATTGTGCCCTCTTCCCTCACTCTACACCACATTCCCTCAGTGTGCGCTCTGATCCCTCAGTCCTGGTCTCCCTCCCTCAGTTTGTGCCTTCTTCCCTCACTGTACACAATCCTTCAGTGTGCACCCTGCTTCCTCAGTCTTGGTCTCCTTCCCTCAGCCTGTGCACTCTTCCCTCACTCTACACCACATTCTCTCAGTGTGCGCTCTGCTCCCTAGGTGTTGGCCTCCCTCACTCAGATTGTGCCCTCTTCCCTCACTGTACACAATCCCTTAGTGTGCACCCTGCTCCCTCAGTCTTGGTCTCCCTCCCTTAGTTTGTGCCGTCTTCCCTCACTCTACACCACATTCCCTCAGTGTGAACCCTGCTCCCTCAGCCTCGGTCTCTCTCCCTCAGCTAGTGCTCTTGTCGCTTACTCTACACATTCCCTCGGTGTGCACTCTGCTCCCTCAGTCCTGGGTTCCCTCCCTTAGTTTGTGTCCTCTTACCCCACTCCATACATTCTCTCGGTGTGCACCCTGCTCCCTCAGTCTTGGTCTCCCTCACTCAGATTGTGCCCTCTTCCATCACCCTATATCACATTCCCTCAGTGTGAGCTCTGCTCCCTCAGTCTTGGCCTCCCTCACTCAGTTTGTGCCCTCTTCCCTCACTGTACACAATCCCTCAGTGTGCACCCTGATCCCTCAATCTTGGTCTCCCTCACTCAGATTGTGCCCTCTTCCCTCACTCTACACCACATTCCCTCAGTGTGCGCTCTGCTCCCTCAGTGTTGGTCTCCCTCCCTTAGTTTGTGCACTCTTCCCTCACTCTACACCACATTCTCTCAGTGTGCGCTCTGCTCCCTCGGTGTTGGACTCCCTCACTCAGATTGTGCCCTCTTCCCTCACTGTACACAATCCCTCAGTGTGCGCTCTGCTCCATCAGTCTTGGCCCCTCTCACTCAGTTTGTGCCCTCTTCCCTCACTGTACACAAATCCCTCTGTGTGCACCCTGCTTCCTCAGTCTTGGTCTCCCTCACTCAGATGGTGCCCTCTTCCCTCACCCTACATCACATTCCCTCAGTGTGCGCTCTGCTCCCTAGGTGTTGGCCTCCCTCACTCAGATTGTGCCCTCTTCCCTCACTGTACACAATCCCTCAGTGTGCACCCTGCTCCCTCAGTCTTGGTCTCCCTCCCTTAGTTTGTGCCGTCTTCCCTCACTCTACACCACATTCCCTCAGTGTGAACCCTGCTCCCTCAGCCTCGGTCTCTCTCCCTCAGATAGTGCTCTCGTCGCTTACTCTACACATTCCCTCGGTGTGCACTCTGCTCCCTCAGTCCTGGGTTCCCTCCCTCAGTTTGTGCCCTCTTACCCCACTCCATACATTCTTTCGGTGTGCACCCTGATCCCTCACTCTTGGTCTCCCTCACTCAGATTGTGCCCTCTTCCCTCACTCTACACCACATTCCCTCAGTGTGCGCTCCGCTCCCTCAGTGTTGGTCTCCCTCCCTTAGTTTGTGCCCTCTTCCCCCACTCTACACCACATTCCCTCAGTGTGCGCTCTGCTCCCTCAGTCCTGGTCTCCCTCCCTCAGTTTGTGCTCTCGTCCCTCACTCTACACCACATTCCCTCAGTGTGCGCTCTGCTCCCTCAGTCCTGGTCTCCCTCCCTCAGTTTGTGCTCTCGTCCCTCACTCTACACCACATTCCCTCAGTGTGCGCTCTGCTCCCTCAATGTTGGTCTCCCTCACTCAGATGGTGCCCTCTTCCCTCACCCTGCATCACATTCCTTCAGTGTGCGCTCTGATCCCTCAGTGTTGGCCTCCCTCACTCAGATTGTGCCCTCTTCCCTCACTGTACACAATCCCTCAGTGTACACCCTGCTCCCTCAGTCTTGGTCTCCCTCACTCAGATTGTGCCCTCTTCCCTCACTCTACACCACATTCCCTCAGTGTGCGCTCTGCTCCCTCAGTCCTGGTCTCCCTCACTCAGATTGTGCCCTCTTCCCTCACTGTACACAATCCCTCAGTGTGCGCTCTGCTCCCTCAGTCTTGGCCCCCCTCACTCAGTTTGTGCCCTCTTCCCTCACTGTACACAAATCCCTCATTGTGCACCCTGCTTCCTCAGTCTTGGTCTCCCTCACTCAGATTGTGCCCTCTTCCCTCACTCTACACCACATTCCCTCAGTGTGCGCTCCACTCCCTCAGCGTTGGTCTCCCTCCCTTAGTTTGTGCCCTCTTCCCCCACTCTACACCACATTCCCTCAGTGTGCGCTCTGCTCCCTCAGTCCTGGTCTCCCTCCCTCAGTTTGTGCTCTCGCCCCTCACTCTACACCACTTTCCCTCAGTGTGCGCTCTGCTCCCTCAATGTTGGTCTCCCTCACTCAGATGGTGCCCTCTTCCCTCACCCTACATCACATTCCTTCAGTGTGCGCTCTGCTCCCTCAGTGTTGGCCTCCCTCATTCAGATTGTGCCCTCTTCCCTCACTGTACACAATCCCTCAGTGTACACCCTGCTCCCTCAGTCTTGGTCTCCCTCACTCAGATTGTGCCCTCTTCCCTCACTCTACACCACATTCCCTCAGTGTGCGCTCTGCTCCCTCAGTCCTGGTCTCCCTCCCTCAGTTTGTGCCTTCTTCCCTCACTGTACACAATCCTTCAGTGTGCACCCTGCTTCCTCAGTCTTGGTCTCCTTCCCTCAGCCTGTGCACTCTTCCCTCACTCTACACCACATTCTCTCAGTGTGCGCTCTGCTCCCTCAGTGTTGGACTCCCTCACTCAGATTGTGCCCTCTTTCCTCACTGTACAAAATCCCTCAGTGTGCGCTCTGCTCCCTCAGTCTTGGCCCCCTCACTCAATTTGTGCCCTCTTCCCTCACTGTACACAAATCCCTCAGTGTGCACCCTGCTTCCTCAGTGTTGGTCTCCCTCACTCAGATTGTGCCCTCTTCCCTCACTCTACACCACATTCCCTCAGTGTGCGCTCTGATCCCTCAGTCCTGGTCTCCCTCCCTCAGTTTGTGCCTTCTTCCCTCACTGTACACAATCCTTCAGTGTGCACCCTGCTTCCTCAGTCTTGGTCTCCTTCCCTCAGCCTGTGCTCTCTTCCCTCACTCTACACCACATTCTCTCAGTGTGCGCTCTGCTCCCTAGGTGTTGGCCTCCCTCACTCAGATTGTGCCCTCTTCCCTCACTGTACACAATCCCTTAGTGTGCACCCTGCTCCCTCAGTCTTGGTCTCCCTCCCTTAGTTTGTGCCGTCTTCCCTCACTCTACACCACATTCCCTCAGTGTGAACCCTGCTCCCTCAGCCTCGGTCTCTCTCCCTCAGCTAGTGCTCTTGTCGCTTACTCTACACATTCCCTCGGTGTGCACTCTGCTCCCTCAGTCCTGGGTTCCCTCCCTTAGTTTGTGTCCTCTTACCCCACTCCATACATTCTCTCGGTGTGCACCCTGCTCCCTCAGTCTTGGTCTCCCTCACTCAGATTGTGCCCTCTTCCATCACCCTATATCACATTCCCTCAGTGTGAGCTCTGCTCCCTCAGTCTTGGCCTCCCTCACTCAGTTTGTGCCCTCTTCCCTCACTGTACACAATCCCTCAGTGTGCACCCTGATCCCTCAATCTTGGTCTCCCTCACTCAGATTGTGCCCTCTTCCCTCACTCTACACCACATTCCCTCAGTGTGCGCTCTGCTCCCTCAGTGTTGGTCTCCCTCCCTTAGTTTGTGCACTCTTCCCTCACTCTACACCACATTCTCTCAGTGTGCGCTCTGCTCCCTCGGTGTTGGACTCCCTCACTCAGATTGTGCCCTCTTCCCTCACTGTACACAATCCCTCAGTGTGCGCTCTGCTCCATCAGTCTTGGCCCCCCTCACTCAGTTTGTGCCCTCTTCCCTCACTGTACACAAATCCCTCAGTGTGCACCCTGCTTCCTCAGTCTTGGTCTCCCTCACTCAGATGGTGCCCTCTTCCCTCACCCTACATCACATTCCCTCAGTGTGCGCTCTGCTCCCTAGGTGTTGGCCTCCCTCACTCAGATTGTGCCCTCTTCCCTCACTGTACACAATCCCTCAGTGTGCACCCTGCTCCCTCAGTCTTGGTCTCCCTCCCTTAGTTTGTGCCGTCTTCCCTCACTCTACACCACATTCCCTCAGTGTGAACCCTGCTCCCTCAGCCTCGGTCTCTCTCCCTCAGATAGTGCTCTCGTCGCTTACTCTACACATTCCCTCGGTGTGCACTCTGCTCCCTCAGTCCTGGGTTCCCTCCCTCAGTTTGTGCCCTCTTACCCCACTCCATACATTCTTTCGGTGTGCACCCTGATCCCTCACTCTTGGTCTCCCTCACTCAGATTGTGCCCTCTTCCCTCACTCTACACCACATTCCCTCAGTGTGCGCTCCGCTCCCTCAGTGTTGGTCTCCCTCCCTTAGTTTGTGCCCTCTTCCCCCACTCTACACCACATTCCCTCAGTGTGCGCTCTGCTCCCTCAGTCCTGGTCTCCCTCCCTCAGTTTGTGCTCTCGTCCCTCACTCTACACCACATTCCCTCAGTGTGCGCTCTGCTCCCTCAATGTTGGTCTCCCTCACTCAGATGGTGCCCTCTTCCCTCACCCTGCATCACATTCCTTCAGTGTGCGCTCTGATCCCTCAGTGTTGGCCTCCCTCACTCAGATTGTGCCCTCTTCCCTCACTGTACACAATCCCTCAGTGTACACCCTGCTCCCTCAGTCTTGGTCTCCCTCACTCAGATTGTGCACTCTTCCCTCACTCTACACCACATTCTTTCAGTGTGCGCTTTGCTCCCTCGGTGTTGGACTCCCTCACTCAGATTGTGCCCTCTTCCCTCACTGTACACAATCCCTCAGTGTGCGCTCTGCTCCCTCAGTCTTGACCCCCCTCACTTAGTTTGTGCCCTCTTCCCTCACTCTACACCACATTCCCTCAGTGTGCGCTCTGAGCCTCAGTCCTGGTCTCCCTCCCTCAGTTTGTGTCTCTTCCCTCACTGTACACAATCCTTCAGTGTGCACCCTGCTTCCTCAGTCTTGGTCTCCATCCCTCAGCCTGTGCACTCTTCCCTCACTCTACACCACATTCTCTCAGTGTGCGCTTTGCTCCCTCGGTGTTGGACTCCCTCACTCAGACTGTGCCCTCTTCCCTCACTGTACACAATCCCTCAGTGTGCGCTCTGCTCCCTCAGTCTTGGCCCCCCTCACTTAGTTTGTGCCCTCTTCCCTCACTCTACACCACATTCCCTCAGTGTGAACCCTGCTCCCTCAGCCTCGGTCTCTCTCCCTCAGATAGTGCTCTCGTCGCTTACTCTACACATTCCCTCGGTGTGCACTCTGCTCGCTCAGTCCTGGGTTCCCTCCCTCAGTTTGTGCCCTCTTACCCCACTCCATACATTCTCTCGGTGTGCACCCTGCTCCCTCAGTCTTGGTCTCCCTCACTCAGATGGTGCCCTCTTCCCTCACCCTACACCACATTCCCTCAGTGTGCGCTCTGCTCCCTCAGTGTTGGCCTCCCTCACTCAGATTGTGCCCTCTTCCCTCACTGTACACAATCCCTCAGTGTACACCCTGCTCCCTCAGTCTTGGTCTCCCTCACTCAGATTGTGCCCTCTTCCCTCACTCTACACCACATTCCCTAAGTGTGCGCTCTGCTCCCTCAGTCCTGGTCTCCCTCACTCATATTGTGCCCTCTTCCCTCACTGTACACAATCCTTCAGTGTGCACCCTGCTTCCTCAGTCTTGGTCTCCCTCACTCAGATGGTGCCCTCTTCCCTCACCCTACATCACATTCCCTCAGTGTGCGCTCTGCTCCCTAAGTCTTGGTCTCCCTCACTCAGATGGTGCCCTCTTCCCTCACCCTACATCACATTCCCTCAGTGTGCGCTCTGCTTCCTCAGTCTTGGTCTCCCTCACTCAGATGGTGCCCTCTTCCCTCACTGTACACAATCCTTCATTGTGCACCCTGCTTCCTCAGTCTTGGTCTCCCTCCCTCAGTTTGTGCCCTCTTCCATCACTGTACACAATCCTTCAGTGTGCACCTTGCTCCCACATGTTCCGGTCTCCTCCCTCAGTTTGTGTCCTCTTCCCTCACTCTACTGCACATTTCCTCAGTGTGTCCCCTCAGCCCCTCACTCCGTGCCCTGCTCCCCGTGTTTTGCGGCTTGAGCCCTCACCTGGGGTTGAGTTGGAGGTGGTGGTCGTGCCGTTCGCTGTTTGAGGGGTCCCACCTGTAAGAAGCACAAGGTCAGACTTGGAATGTGGGGGTGACATTCAGGGCTGCTCACACTTAGAGCTGGGACAGTCATCCGCCCCGTCACACATCCGCACACAGGATAAGGACGTCAGTGGTGCAGCAGGTGCAGTGGCACCGGGGCCAGAGGCATGAGGGGGGCCCTGAACTCTGATTATTTCTCTATTAAACAAGCGCACTGGGCCTCTGTTGCACCAGGACCCAAGACAGGTCGGGCCACCACTCTCCACGATAATGGACAGAAGCACCCTGGGGTCTGTCGCTCCCCCACACTTCCACACTATGGGGTACAGGGATAGGCGCAGGGACGGCCTGTCCTTTAGGGCGGAGGGGCCACCCCCCCCACCTTTTGCCCCCCATGAAGAGTGTCTGTCAGGCTGAGCAAAGGTCAGCCTGACAGACACTCTCCATGTTCAGCTCAGGCAGCCAGGAGCAGACATGTGCGATTTGCGCAGACTCCTGGCTGCCTGAGCTGAACTTTGCTGGGCTGAGGAGATCACAGCTCCTATGGGCGTGACCTCCTCGGCTCAGCAAAGGTGCCTCGAGGCCCTCCTCTGGGTGACGAGGAAAGCGTCACCCACTCACTTCGACCTGGGGACTTCAGGTTTAAGCCCTGAAGCGCCCAGGGTGAGTGTCAATCAGTGACACCTCGTGACAGAGTGGGGTGGGGTGGGGTCAGCAGTCTCACTGACCCCATCCCACTCTGTGACGAGGCTGGGACTGCTGCCTTCCCTCATTGGCTGACCTAAGGTCAGCCAATGAGGGAAGGCAGAAGTCCCAACCCTCCTGGGACCCCTGAGGCTGAAGGTAAGTGTGTGTGTGATCTTTTAAAATGAACGTTTGGTGCATGCGTGTATGTTTGAATGTTGAGTGTTTTTAATGGATGTGCGTGCGTGCTTGTGTGAAAGTGTGAGTGTGCTTCCCGCCCCCTCCGTCCTAAAACTGCCACTGGATAGGCAAACCCAAAGCTGAGCTCACCTTCCTCCCCCACCTGGGGTCAGACTCTGCAGCCAAACGTCGCACATTCCTCTAGTTGTGTTAGACAGTTATAGAGAGGCGCAACCTTGAAACTTAAAGCAGCTTTTAATTATTTCAAGGTGAAGCGGGGAGGGGGGTGGGCAGAATAAGCATCAAACAGAACCGAGAGGTCCTGTCACAATATGGTGGAGCGTAAATCACAGAGGTGCACAAATTGTACAATCAGACAAGAGCAGGCACGTGGCAGCAGAGGAATGACCACTCCAGCCGGATGTCACCCGAACCCTGACCTCTTCACGTGCTTCTGTAAAGGTAATGGGTCTGCACCAATAATGTGACCGCGTTAGGGTTATACCTA
Source organism: Pleurodeles waltl (assembly GCF_031143425.1). Taxonomy (NCBI): domain Eukaryota; kingdom Metazoa; phylum Chordata; class Amphibia; order Caudata; family Salamandridae; genus Pleurodeles; species Pleurodeles waltl. Next base: position 1,721,171,727 of record NC_090445.1, on the reverse strand, counting down.
CTAGAACTGCACATCCCTAAAGTTCATCTGCCTGCACCACTTCTGTAAAGTTTATACATCTGCACCATTAATGAGCTTCTGTAAAGTTTACACATCTGGCACCATTAATGCGCTTCTGTAAAGTTTATATATCTGCACCATTAATGCGCTTCTGTAAAGTTTATACATCTACACCATTAATGTGCTTCTGCAAAGTTTACACATCTGCACCATTAATGAGCTTCTGTAAAGTTTATACATCTGCACCATTAATGCGCTTCTGCAAAGTTTATACATCTGCACCATTAATGTGCTTCTGCAAAGTTTACACATCTGCACCATTAATGAGCTTCTGTAAAGTTTACACATCTGCACCATTAATGTGCTTCTGTAAAGTTTATCTGCCGGCAACGTTAATGCACTTCTGTAAACTTTATACATCTGCACCATTAATGTGCTTCTGTAAAGTTTATACATCTGCACCATTAATGTGCTTCAGTGAAGTTTATCTGCTGGCACCGTTAATGCGCTTCTGTAAAGTTTATACATCTGCACCATTAATGCAATTCTGTAAAGTTTATCTGCTGGCAACGTTAATGCACTTCTGTAAAGTTTATACATCTGCACCATTAGTGTGCTTCTGTAAAGTTTATACATCAGCACCATTAATGAGTTTCTGTAAAGTTTATACATCTGCACCATTAATGCCCTTCTGTAAAGTTTATCTGCTGGCACTGTTAATGCGCTTCTGTAAAGTTTATACATCTGCACCATTAATGCGCTTCTGTGAAGTTTATCTGCTGGCACCGTTAATGCACTTCTGTAAAGTTTATACATCTGCACCATTAATGTGCTTCTGTAAAGTTTATACATCTGCACCATTATTGCGCTTCTGTAAAGTTTATACATCTGCACCATTACTGGGCTTCTGTAAAGTTTATGTGCTGGCAACGTTAAAGCGCTTCTGTAAAGCTTATACATCTGCACCATTAATACGCTTCTGTACAGTTTATGTGCCAGCACCATTAATGCACCTCTGTAAAATCTATACATCTGCACCATTAATGTGCTTCTCTAAAGTTTATGTGCCGGCACCGTTAATGTGCATCTGTAAAGTGTATGTGTCTGCACCTTTAATATGATTCTGTAAAGTTTATGTATCTGCACCTTTAGTGTGCTCATGTACAGTTTATGTGTCTGCACCTTTAATGAGCTTCTGTAAAGTGTATGTGTCTGCACCTTTAATGTGCTTCTGTACAGGTGTGTGTCTGCCCCTTTAACGTGCTTCTGTACAGTTTGTGTGTCTGCACCTTAAATGTGCTTCTGTACAGTTTGTGTGTCTGCACCTTTAATCTGCTTCTTTAAATTTTATATGTCTGCACATTTAATGTGCTTTAATGTGTTTCTGTAAAGTGTGTGTCTGTATCTTTAATGTGTTTCTGTACAATTGTGTGCCTGCACCTTAAATGTGCTTCTGTACAGTTTATGTGTCTGCACCTTTCATATGCTTCTGTAAAGTTGTGTGTCTGTCCCTTTAATGTGCTTCTGTAACGTTTATGTGTCTGCACAATTAATGTGCTTCTGTGAAGTGTATGTGTCTGCCCCTTTAGTGTGCCTATGTACAGTTTGTGTCTGCATGCACGAAAATGCCTCTGATGGCATGGTTACCCCCTAACTTTTTGCCCTTTGTTGATGCCAGCTTTGATTGAAAGTGTGCTGGGACCCTGCTAACCAGGCCCCAGCACCAGTGTTCTTTCCCTAAAATTGTACCTTTGTCTCCACATGTGGCACAGCCCTGGCACTCAGGTAAGTTCCATGTAAAATGTTCCCCTGGTACCAAGGGCCCTGTGGCCAGGGAAGGTCTCTAAGGGCTGCAGCATGTACTATGCCACCATGGGGACCCCTTACTCAGCACATGCACACTGCCTCACAGCTTGTGTGTGCTGGTGGGGAGAAAAAGACTAAGTCGACATGGCACTCCCCTCAGAGTGCCATGCCAACCTCACACTGCCTGTGGCATAGGTAAGCCACCCCTCTAGCAGGCCTTACAGCCCTAAGGCAGGGTGCACTATACCACAGGTGAGGGCATAGCTGCATGGCTGCATGAGCAATATGCCTCTACAGTGTCTAAGCCAATTCTTAGACATTGTAGGTGCAGGGTACCATAAAGAATATATGGTCTGGGAGTTTGACAAACACGAACTCCACAGTTCCATAATGGCTACACTGAGTACTGGGAAGTTTGGTATCAAACTTCTCAACACAATAAATCCACACTGATGCCAGTGTGGGATTTATTGAGAAATGCACATAGAGGGCATCTTAGAGATGCATGCCAGTCCAACTGCTAGTGCCAGGGTGACCAGTCTCTGCCAGCCTGCCACTTCCAGGCTAGTTTCTGGCCACATGGGGTGAGGGCCTTTGCACAATCTGTGGTCGGAAACAAAGCCTGCTCTGGGTGGAGGTGCTTCTCACCTCCCCTTGCAGGAACTGTAACACCTGGCGGTGAGCCTCAAAGGCTCAATCCTGGTGTTACAGTGCCCCAGGGCACTCCAGCTAGTGGAGATGCCCCCCTCTGGACACAGCCCCCACTTTTGGCAGCAATTCTGGAGGAGATAATGAGAAAAACAAGGAGGAGTCACCCTCCAGCCAGGACAGCCCCTAAAGTGTCCAGAGCTGAGGGTACCCTCTCCTTAGAAAATCCTCCATCTTGCTTTGGAGGATTTAGCCCAGTGGGATTACGGATGTGTCCCTCTCCCCAAAGGGAGGAGGCACAAGGAGGGGGTAGCCACCCTCAGGGACAGTAGCCATTGGCTACTGCCCTCCAGCCCTAAACACACCCCTAAATCTAGTATTTAGGGGTGACCCTGAACCCAGGAAATCAGATTCCTGATGACCTAACAAGAAGAAGGACTGCTGACCTGAAAGCCCCGCAGAGAAGAAGGAGACGACAACTGCTTTGATCCCAGCCCTACCGGCTGGACCACCAGGTGACTTTCACGATGTGTCCACCCTAAGACGACCTCCCTGCAGCCCCACTGCGACGCCTGCAGAGAGAATCCAGAGGATCCCCCTGACGGTGACTGCCCGTAACAAGCAACCTGACGCCTGGAAGAAGTACTGCACCTGCAAGTTGTGAAGTCTCAGTAACTCTGGTGCCACAGGTTGTGAGGTCTCAGCAGCTCCAGTGCTACAGCTTGTTGTCTCAGAAGCTTCAGTGCCACAGGTTGTGCAGTCTCAGCAGCTCCAGGGCCACAGGTTGTGAAGTCCCAGCAGCTTTGATGCCTGACTGTCCTTTAAAGAGGGTCCCGCAGACTCCTCAAAGAAGCTCTGGAGGCGGTGCGTACTCCAGTCACCTGGAGGTTGGTTGGAGGGGGTGGTGTGTCTGGCAGAGAAGGGTCCCCTCAAGTCACCTGGAGGTTGGGTGAGGGGTGTCTGGCAGAGAAGGGTCCCCTCAGCAGGCTCGGTGGGCTTCACTCCAGCAGACAGACCTCAAGAGGGTGGACAGGCTGGAATTAAATCATCAAATGCTGTGGATCCTCAGCTGAATATGCCTTTTAGCTTTTGTACCGGAAGTTGTAAAATATCTTCCACACAGATGCCAGCTGAGGTGGCACAGGTTTCAAAGCATCTCTTTCACTGGAACCACAGGTTGTGAAGTCTCAGCAGCTCCGGTGCCACATGTCGTGCACTCAGCAGCTCTGGTGCCACAGCTTGTGAAGTCTCAGCAGCTCCAGTGCCACAGGTTGTGAGGTCCCAGCAGCTTTGATGCCACAGGTTGTGAAGTCTCAGCAGGTCCAGTGCCACAGCTTGTGAAGTTTCAGCAGCTCCAGTGCCACTGGTTGTGAAGTCTCAGCAGCTCCAGTGCCACAGGTTGTGAAGTCTCAGCAGCTCCGGTGCCACAGCTTGTGAAGTCTCAGCAGCTCCAGTGCCACAGCTTGTGAAGTCTCAGCAGTTCAAGTGCCACAGCTTAGTCTCAGCAGCTCCGGTGCCACAGGTTGTGAAGTCTCAGCAGCTTTGGTGCCACAGGTTGTGAAGTCTCAGCAGCTCCGGAGCCACAGGTTGTGAAGTCTCAGCAGCTCTGGTGCTACAGGTTGTGAAGTCCCAGCAGCTCCAGTTCCACAGCTTAGTCTCAGCAGCTCTGGTGCCACAGCTTGTGAAGTCCCAGCAGCTCCGGTGCCACAGCTTGTGAAGTCTCAGCAGCTCTGGTGCCACAGCTTGTGAAGTCCCAGCAGCTCCGGTGCCACAGCTTGTGAAGTCTCAGCAGCTCTGGTGCCACAGCTTGTGAAGTCCCAGCAGCTCTGGCGCCCAGGGGTGCCTGCACCTCTTCTTCGGTGGTTCTCCAGAGGTGCTCGTGAGTCAGCCCTCGCCCCAACCATCCATCCTTCCAATCGGCATCAGGGACTGGTTTCTTCTGGTGTTTTCCTTCCACTGGGAAGTCCCTGGACGTCCGCACGCTGCGGGTGAGGTCACGGGCGGCCCAGATCGTGTCCGAGGAGGAAATCCTTGGGCAGTGGAAGGGATGGAGGCTGGAAACCCACCGCTCCCTTGTTCCGAGGTGGAGGCCCCCGGAGCCCTGGGGCCAGTGCACCGGACAGGGGCCCCCGGAGCCCGTGGGACCAGTGCACCTGACAGGGGTCAGCAGAGCCTTTGGGCCCCTGGAGCCCTGGGGCCAGTGCACCGGAAAGGGGTCAGCAGAGCCTTCGGGCCCCCGGAGCCCTGGGACCAGTGCACGGACAGGGGCCCCTGGAGCCCTGGGACCAGTGGACGGACAGGGGTCAGCAGAGCCTTCAGGCCCCCGGAGCCCTGGGACCAGTGCACGGACAGGGGTCAGCAGAGCCTTCGGGCCCCCAGAGCCCTCGGACCAGTGCACCGGACAGGGGCCCCCGGAGCCCTGGGACCAGTGCACCGGACAGGGGCCCCCAGAGCCCTGGGACCAGTGCACCAGACAGGGGCCCCCGGAGCCCATGGGGCCAGTGCACGGACAGGGGTCAGCAGAGCCTTTGGGCCCCCGGAGCCCTGTGGCCAGTGCACCGGACAGGGGCCCCCGGAGCCCATGGGGCCAGTGCACGGACAGGTGTCAGCAGAGCCTACAGGCCCCCGATGCACTGGTAGGGGGCAACAGAGCCTTCGGGCCCCCGGAGCCCTGGGGCCAGTGCACCGGACAGGGCTCAGCAGAGCCTTCGGGCCCCCGGAGCCCTATGACCAGTGCACTGGACAGGGCTCAGCAGAGGGGTCAGCAGAGCCTTTGGGCCCCCGGAGCCCATGGGGCCAGTGCACGGACAGGGGTCAGCAGAGCCTTCGGGCCCCCGGAGCCCTGGGACCAGTGCACCTGACAGGGGTCAGCAGAGCCTTTGGGCCCCCGGAGCCCTGGGCCCAGTGCACCGGACAGGGGTCAGCAGAGCCTTCGGGCCCCCGGAGCCCTGGGACCAGTGCACCAGACAGGGGCCCCCGGAGCCCATGGGACCAGTGGACGGACAGGGGTCAGCAGAGCCTTTGGGCCCCCGGAGCCCATGGGACCAGTGCACGGACAGGGGTCAGCAGAGCCTTTGGGCCCCCGGGGCCCTGGGACCAGGGCACCGGAGCCTTCGGGCCCCCAGAGCTCTGGGACCAGTGCACCGGACAGGGGTCAGCAGAGCCTTCGGGCCCCCGGAGCCCATGGGACCAGTGCACGGACAGGGGTCAGCAGAGCCTTTGGGCCCCCGGGGTCCTGGGACCAGGGCACCGGAGCCTTCGGGCCCCCAGAGCTCTGGGGCCAGTGCACCGGACAGGGGTCAGCAGAGCCTTCGGGTCCCCGGAGCCCTGGGACCAGTGCACGGACAGGGGTCAGCAGAGCCTTCGGGCCCCCAGAGCCCTGGGGCCAGTGCACCAGACAGGGGCCCCGGACCCCATGGGGCCAGTGCACAGACAGGGGTCAGCAGAGCCTTTGGGCCCCCGGAGCCCTGGGGCCAGTGCACCGGACAGGGGTCCCCGGAGCCCATGGGGCCAGTGCACGGACAGGGGTCAGCAGAGCCTTCGGGCCCCCGGAGCCCTGGGGCCAGTGCACAGGACAGGGCTCAGCAGAGCCTTCGGGCCCCCGGAGCCCTATGACCAGTGCACTGGACAGGGCTCAGCAGAGGGGTCAGCAGAGCCTTCGGGCCCCCGGAGCCCATGGGGCCAGTGCACGGACAGGGGTCAGCAGAGCCTTCGGGCCCCCGGAGCCCTGGGACCAGTGCACCTGACAGGGGTCAGCAGAGCCTTTGGGCCCCCGGAGCCCTGGGACAAGTGCACCGGACAGGGGCCCCCAGAGCCCTGGGACCAGTGCTCCAGACAGGGGCCCCCGGAGCCCATGGGGCCACTGCACGGACAGGGGTCAGCAGAGCCTGCGGGCCCCCGGAGCCCTGGGGCCAGAGCACCGGACAGGGGCCAGCAGAGCCTTCGGGCCCCCGGAGCCCTGGGGCCAGTGCACCGGACAGGGGTCAGCAGAGCCTTCGGGCCCCCGGAGCCCTGGGACCAGTGCACCAGACAGGGGTCCCCGGAGCCCATGGGACCAGTGGACGGACAGGGGTCAGCAGAGCCTTTGGGCCCCCGGAGCCCATGGGACCAGTGCACGGACAGGGGTCAGCAGAGCCTTCGGGCCCCCGGAGCCCATGGGACCAGTGCACGGACAGGGGTCACTACAGCCTTTGGGCCCCCGGGGCCCTGGGACCAGGGCACCGGAGCTTTCGGGCCCCCAGAGCTCTGGGACCAGTGCACCGGACAGGGGTCAGCAGAGCCTTTGGGCCCCCGGAGCCCATGGGACCAGTGCACGGACAGGGGTCAGTACAGCCTTCGGGCCCCCGGGGCCCTGGGACCAGGGCACCAGAGCCTTCAGGCCCCCGGAGCCCATGGGACCAGTGCACGGACAGGGGTCAGCAGAGCCTTTGGGCCCCCGGAGCCCTGGGACCAGTGCGCTGGACAGGGGCCCTTAGAGCCCATGGGGCCAGTGCATTGGACAGGGGTCAACAGAGCCTTTGGGCCCCCGGAGCCCTGGGACCAGTGCACCGGACAGGGGTCAGCAGAGCCTTCGGGCCCCTGGAGCCCTGGGGCCAGTGCACCGGACAGGGGTCAGCAGAGCCTTCGGGCCCCTGGAGCCCTGGGACCAGTGCACGGACAGGGGTCAGCAGAGCCTTTGGGCCCCCGGAGCCCTGGGACCAGTGCACCGGACAGGGGCCCCCGGAGCCCTGGGACCAGTGCACCGGACAGGGGCCCCCGGAGCCCATGGGGCCACTGCACGGACAGGGGTCAGCAGAGCCTTCGGGCCCCCGGAGCCCTAGGGCCAGAGCACCGGACAGGGGCCAACAGAGCCTTCGGGACCCCAGAGCCCTGGGACAAGTGCGCCGGACAGGGGCCCCCAGAGCCCATGGGGCCAGTGCATTGGACAGGGGTCAGCAGAGCCTTCGGGCCCCCGGAGCCCTGGGACCAGTGCACCGGACAGGGGCCCCCGGAGCCCTGGGACCAGTGCACCGGACAGGGGCCCCCGGAGCCCATGGGGCCACTGCACGGACAGGGGTCAGCAGAGCCTTCGGGCCCCCGGAGCCCTGGGGCCAGAGCACCGGACAGGGGCCAACAGAGCCTTCGGGACCCCAGAGCCCTGGGACAAGTGCGCCGGACAGGGGCCCCCAGAGCCCATGGGGCCAGTGCATTGGACAGGGGTCAGCAGAGCCTTCGGGCCCCCGGAGCCCTGGGACCAGTGCACCGGACAGGGGCCAGCAGAGCCTTCGGGCCCCCGGATGCACCGGACAGGGCCCAGCAGAGCCTCCTGCTCTGGCCCCCGAGAGTGACAGCCGCGTGTAGTGTCACAGATCTGGTGTGGGGCGATGGTCAGTCCCGGACAGCGCTGCCGGGGGCGCCTAGACACGGCGTCAAGACTGTGGAGCCCAGCGGGGCGCTCAGGGCCCCGCCCCAGGGGTCTGTGCCCGCATCTAAGGGTCCGTCTCCGCCTCTCCTGCGGGCCTCGGGTATGGGGACATCTCTCCGTGGTTTGGAGACTGAGCTGAACGTGTCTGGGCAGCTAACCCGCAACCTGGGTGAACTGCCCAATACTCAGAGATTTATTTTTACCAAATGTTAGAGAATTTCACAGAATCGTTGGCAAATGGCTTTGACGCCAAATGTTGTCCGTTACTTGTCAATACCAGATTTCAGTAAATATTTACAAGAACACAAAATAGGAAAGTATTCGGTCACTTCATAGATTCAATTCAATTGAGTTCAATTCGGTTGTCTTTTGTGTAGCGCACAGATGCCCGGCCGGCTTCTCAGCGCTGAGAGCACCACCACCATGAGCTACCTGTGTGACCTCCGGGCTACTGCCGGACCTCAGAAGAGATGCAAAGAGACTGCTGGAAGCTGGGGGGTCCACAGACGAGGAACAAGGCACCCAAGCAGCGGCCGCCCTTTCCAGCCCTGTTACCCCTGGGGTCCGCCTGGAGCCCTCGGCCTACACTGAGCACCGGCGACGAGTGACTTCTGCACGGTGAGTGTATCACCCGATGAGTGATGCAAAGCGGTGGAAATTCATTCTCTTCTCAACCTGCGGCCAGTGCAGGGGATCCAGGACTGGACAGGCTGATCGAAGCTCGGGAACTTACTCTCAGTACCTCCCTCAGCCCACCTTACCCTCTCAGTACTCACTCTCAGCCCACCTTACCCTCTCAGTACTCACTCTCAGCCCACCTTACCCTCTCAGTACTCTCCCTCAGCCCACCTTACCCTCTCAGTACTCACTCTCAGCCCACCTTACCCTCTCAGTACTGTCCCTCAGCCTACCTTACCCTCTCAGTACTCACTCTCAGCCCACCTTACTCTCTCAGTACTCACTCTCAGCCCACCTTACCCTCTCAGTACTGTCCCTCAGCCTACCTTACCCTCTCAGTACTGTCCCTCAGCCTACCTTACCCTCTCAGTACTCACTCTCAGCCCACCTTACCCTCTCAGTACTCACTCTCAGCCCACCTTACCCTCTCAGTACTGTCCCTCAGCCTACCTTACCCTCTCAGTACTCACTCTCAGCCCACCTTACCCTCTCAGTACTCTCCATCAGCCCACCTTAACCTCTCAGTACTCTCTGTCAGCCCACCTTACCCTCTCAGTACTCTCCATCAGCCCACCTTACCCTCTCAGTACTCTCCCACAGCCCACCTTACTCTCTCAGTACTCTCCCTCAGCCCACCTAACCCTCTCAGTACTGTCCCTCAGCCTACCTTACCCTCTCAGTACTCACTCTCAGCCCACCTTACCCTCTCAGTACTCTCCGTCAGCCCACCTTAACCTCTCAGTACTCTCCCTCTGCCCACCTTACCCTCTCAGTACTCTCCGTCAGCCCACCTTACCCTCTCAGTACTGTCCCACAGCCCACCTTACCCTCTCAGTACTCTCCGTCAGCCCACCTTACCCTCTCAGAACTCTCCCTCAACCCACCCTACCCTCTCAGAACTCTCCCTCAGCCTACCTTACCCTCTCAGTACTCACTCTCAGCCCACCTTACCCTCTCAGTACTCTCCGTCAGCCCACCTTACCGTCTCAGTACTCTCCGTCAGCCCACCTTACCCTCTCAGAACTCTCCCTCAGCCCACCTCAACCTCTCAGTACTCTCTCTAGGAGGCTGGACTGGCTTGTAGTGAGTACCAAGGGGTACTTACACCTTGCACCAGGTCCAGTTATCCCTTATTAGTGTATAGGGTGTCTAGCAGCTTAGGCTGATAGATAATGGTAGTTTAGCAGAGCAGCTTAGGCTGAACTAGGAGACGTGTGAAGCTACTACAGTACCACAAGTGTCACTTGCACAATATCATAAGAAAACACAATACACAGTTATACTAAAAATAAAGGTACTTTATTTTTATGACAATATGCCAAAGTATCTCAGTGAGTACCCTCAGTATGAGGATAGCAAATATACACAAGATATATGTACACAATAACGAAATATGCAGTAATAGCAATAGAAAACAGTGCAAACAATGTATAGTTACAATAGGATGCAATGGGGAGCACATAGGGATAGGGGCAACACAAACCATATACTCTAGAAGTGGAATGCGAACCACAAATGGACCCCAAACCTATGTGACCTTGTAGAGGGTTGCTGGGACTGTAAGAAAACAGTGAGGGTTAGAAAAATAGCCCACCCCAAGACCCTGAAAAGTGAGTGCAAAGTACACTGAAGTTCCCCAAAGAGCACAGAAGTCATGATAGGGGAATTCTGCAGGAAAGACCAACACCAGCAATGCAACAACGATGGATTTCCAGTCGAGAGTACCTGTGGAACAAGGGGACCAAGTCCAAAAGTCACGATCAAGTCGAGAGTGGGCAGATGCCCAGGAAATGCCAGCTGTGGGTGCAAAGAAGCTGCAACTGGATGGTAGAAGCTGAGGATTCTGCAAGAACGACAAGGGCTAGAAACTTCCCCTTTGGAGGATGGATGTCCCACGTCGTGAAGAGTTGTGCAGAACTGTTTTCCTGAAGAAAGACCACAAACAAGCTTTGCTAGCGGCAAAGCTCACGGTTAGAGTTTTTGGATGCTGCTATGGCCCAGGAGGGACCAGGATGTCACCAATTGCGTGAGGAGACAGAGGGGGTGTCCAGCAAGACAAGGAGCCCTCTCAGAAGCAAGCAGCACCCGGAGAAGTGCCGGAACAGACATTACAAAGTGGAGTGAAACAGTGCTCACCCGAAGTTGCACAAGAGAGTCCCACGCCGCCGGAGGACAACTCAGGAGGTCGTGCAATGCAGGTTAGAGTGCCGTGGATCCAGGCTTGGCTGTGCACAAAGGAAATCCTGGAAAAGTGCACAGGAGCCAGAGTAGCTGCAAAACACGCGGTTCTCAGCAATGCAGTCTGGCGTGGGGAGGCAAGGACTTACCTCCACCAAACTTGGACTGAAGAGTCACTGGACTGTGGGAGTCACTTGGACAGAGTTGCTGAGTTCAAGGGACCTCGCTCGTCGTGCTGAGAGGAGACCCACAGGACCGGTGATGCAGTTCTTTGGTGCCTGCGGTTGCAGGGGGAAGATTCCGTCGACCCACGGGAGATTTCTTCGGAGCTTCTAGTGCAGAGAGGAGGCAGACTACCCCCACAGCATGCACCACCAGGAAAACAGTTGAGAAGGCGTCAGGATCAGCGTTACAAGGTCGCAGTAGTCGTCTTTGCTACTTTGTTGCAGTTTTTCAGGCTTCCAGCGCGGTCAGCAGTCGATTCCTTGGTGAAAGGTGAAGAGAGAGATGCAGAGGAACTCTGATGAGCTCTTGCATTCGTTATCTAAGGAATTCCCCAAAGCAGAGACCCTAAATAGCCAGAAAAGAGGGTTTGGCTACTTAGGAGAGAGGATAGGCTAGCAACACCTGAAGGAGCTTATCAGAAGGAGTCTCTGACGTCACCTGCTGGCACTGGCCACTCAGAGCAGTCCAGTGTGCCAGCAGCACCTCTGTTTCCAAGATGGCAGAGGTCTGGAGCACACTGGAGGAGCTGCGGGCACCTCCCAGGGGAGGTGCAGGTCAGGGGAGTGGTCAATCCCCTTTCCTTTGTCCAGTTTCGCGCCAGAGCAGGGCTGAGGGATCCCTGAACCAGTGCAGACTGGCTTATGCAGAGATGGGCACCATCTGTGCCCATCAAAGCATTTCCAGAGGCTGGGGAAGGCTACTCCTCCCCTGCCTTAACACCTTTTTCCAAAGGGAGAGGGTGTAACACCCTCTCTCTGAGGAAGTCCTTTGTTCTGCCTTCCTGAGACAGGCCTGGCTGGACCCCAGGAGGGCAGAAACCTGTCTGAGGGGTTGGCAGCAGCTGCAGTGAAACCCCGGGAAAGGTAGTTTGGCAGTACCCGGGTCTGTGCTAGAGACCCGTGGGATCATGGGATTGTGCCAACAATGCCAGGATGGCATTGAGGGGGCAATTCCATGATCATAGACATGTTACATGGCCATATTCGGAGTTACCATTGTGAAGCTATACATAGGTAGTGACCTATGTATAGTGCACACGTGTAATGGTGTCCCCGCACTCACAAAGTCCGGGGAATTTGCCCTGAACAATGTGGGAGCACCTTGGCTAGTGCCAGGGTGCCCACACACTGAGGGGCATATTTATAGTCTGTTTGCGCCGAATGTGCGTCAAAATGTTTGACGCACATTTGGCGCAAACACTGCCCCATATTTATACTTTGACGTCCGATGCAGCGAGCGTCAAAGTTCCACCATGTGCGCCATTTTTTGGAAGGGGGAACCTGCCTTGCGTTAATTATATGCAAGGTAGGCATTCCCTTCCAAAAAATGACTTTAAGGCCTGTGCCCCATATTTATACTGTGACGTCATTTTGACGCACAAGAGGGGGCAGGCCTTAAAAAACGGCGCCCAGCCTGATGGGCGCCTTTTTTTAACGCCTGAGTCAGGGCAGGCGTTAAGGGACCTGTGGGCTCAGAAGGAGCCCAGAGGTGCCCTCCCATGCCCCCAGGGACACCCCCTGCCACCCTTGCCCACCCCAGAAGGACACCCAAGGATGGAGGGACCCATCCCAGGGAAGTTGAGGTAAGTTGGGGTAAGTATTTTTTTTCGTATTTTTTTTGTGGCATAGGGGGGCCTGATTTGTGCCCCCCTACATGCCACTATGCCCAATGACCATGCCCAGGGGACATAAGTCCCCTGGGCATGGCCATTGGGCAAGGGGGCATGACTCCTGTCTTTGCTAAGACAGGAGTCATTTCAATGGAGGTTGGGCGTAAAAAAAAATGGCGCAAATCGGGTTGAGGCCAAAATTTTGCCTCAGCCTGACTTGCCCCATTTTTTGACGCCCAAGCTCCATTTTCTCCTACTCCGGCGCTGCCTGGTGTGAGTCATTTTTTTTTACGCACACCAGTCCGCAGCACCGGCTAACGTCATTCAATAAATAAGGCGCCCGCATGGCGCTTTGGAATGGCGTAGGCCGGCGTCAAACAGTATAAATATGGGCCTTAGGGCCATATTTATACTCTGTTTGCGCCGAATGTGCTTCAAAAATTTTGACGCACATTCGCGCAAACACTGCCCCAAATTTATACTTTGACGTCCGACGCAGCGGGCGTCAAAGTTCCACCATGTGCGCCATTTTTTAGAAGGGGGGACCTGCCTTGCGTTGATTATATGCAAGGTAGGCGTTCCCTTCTAAAAAATGACTTTAAGGCCTGTGCGCCTTATTTACACTGTGACGTCATTTTGACGCACAGGAGGGGGCAGGCCTTAAAAAACGGCGCCCATCAGGCTGGGCGCCGTTTTTTAACGCCTGGGTCAGGGCAGGCGTTAAGGGACCTGTGGGCTCGGAAGGAGCCCAGAGGTGCCCTCCCATGCCCTCAGGGGCACCCCCTGCCACCCTTGCCCACCCCAGGAGGACACCCAAGGATGGAGGGACCCATCCCAGGGAAAGAAAGGTAAGTGCAGGTAGGTATTTTTTTTCGTATTTTTTTTGTGGCATAGTGGGGCCTGATTTGTGCCCCCCTACATGCCACTATGCCCAATGACCATGCCCAGGGGACATAAGTCCCCTGGGCATGGCCATTGGGCAAGGGGGCATGACTCCTGTCTTTGCTAAGACAGGAGTCATTTAAATGGGGGTTGGGCGTCGAAAAAAATGGCGCAAATCGGGTTGAGGCCAAAATTTTGCCTCAGCCTGACTTGCCCCATTTTTTGACGCCCAAGCTCCATTTTCCCCTACGCCGGCGCTGGCTGGTGTGAGTCATTTTTTTTGACGCACACCAGTCCGCAGCGCCGGCTAACGTCATTCAATAAATACGGCGCCCGCATGGCGCTTTGGAATGGCGTTAGCCGGCGGTAAATTTTTTGACGCACAACTGCATTGGCGCAGTTGTGCGTCAAAAAGTATAAATATGGGCCTAAGTAACTTAGCACCCAACCTTTACTAGGTAGAGGTTAGACATATAGGTGACTTATAAGTTACTTAAGTGCAGTGAAAAATGGCTGTGAAATAATGTTGGCATTATTTCACTCAGGCTGCAGTGGCAGGCCTGTGTAAGAATTGTCAGAGCTCCCTATGGGTGGCATAAGAAATGCTGCAGCCCATAGGGATCTCCTGGAACCCCAATACCCTGGGTACCTCAGTACCGTATACTAGGGAATTATAAGGGTGTTCCAGTGTGCCAATGTAAATTGGTGAAATTGGTCACTAGCCTGATAGTGACAATTTGGAAAGAAATGAGAGAGCATAAACACTGAGGTTCTGAATAGCAGAGCCTCAGTGAGATAGTTAGTCATAACACAGGTAACACATACAGGGCACACTTATGAGCACTGGGGCCCTGGCTGGCAGGGTCCCAGTGACACACACAACTAAAACAACATATATACAGTGAAATATGGGGGTAACATGCCAGGCAAGATGGTACTTTCCTACACTCTCCCTCAGCCCACCTTACCCTCTCAGTACTCTCCCTCAGCCCACCTTAACCTCTCAGTACTCTCCCTCAGCCCACCTTACCCTCTCAGTACTGTCTCTCAGCCCACCTTACCCTCTCAGTACTCTCCCTCAGCCCACCTTACCCTCTCAGTACCTCCCTCAGCCCACCTTACCCTCTCAGTACTCTCCATCAGCCCACCTTACCCTCTCAGTACTCTCCCTCAGCCCACCTTACCCTCTCAGTACTGTCCCTCAGCCTACCTTACCCTCTTAGTACTCTCCCTCGGCCCACCTTACCCTCTCAGAACTCTCCCTCAGCCCACCCTACCCTCTCAGTACTCTCCCTTAGCCCACCTTACCCTCTCAGTACTCTCCATCAGCCCACCTTACCCTCTCAGTACTCTCTGTCAGCCCACCTTACCCTCTCAGTACTCTCCATCAGCCCCCCTTACCCTCTCAGTACTCTCCCTCAGCCCACCTTACCCTCTCAGTACTGTCCCTCAGCCTACCTTACCCTCTTAGTACTCTCCCTCGGCCCACCTTACCCTCTCAGTACTCTCCCTCAGCCCACCTTACCCTCTCAGTACTCTCCCTTAGCCCACCTTACCCTCTCAGTACTCTCCATCAGCCCACCTTACCCTCTCAGTACTCTCCCTCAGCCCACCTTACCCTCTCAGTACCCTACCTCAGCCCACCTTAACCTCTCAGTGATCTCCATCAGCCTACCTTACCCTCTCAGTACTGTCCCTCAGCCCACCTTACCCTCTCAGTACTCTCCCTCAGCCCACCTTACCCTCTCAGTACTCTCCCTCAGCCCACCTCAACCTCTCAGTACTCTCTGTCAGCCCACTTTACCCTCTCAGTACTCTCCTTCAGCCCACCTTACCCTCTCAGTACTCTCCCACAGCCCACCTTACCCTCTCAGTACTCTCCCTCAGCCCACCTTACCCTCTCAGTACCCTCCCTCAGCCCAGCTTACCCTCTCAGTACTCTCCCTCAGCCCACCTTACCCTCTCAGTACTGTCCCTCAGACTACCTTACCCTCTCAGTACTCTCCCTCAGCCCACCTCAACCTCTCAGTACTCTCCCTTAGCCCACCTTACCCTCTCAGTACTCTACCTCAGCCCACCTCAACCTCTCAGTACTCTCCGTCAGCCCACCTTACCCTCTCAGTACTCTCCCTCAGCCCACCTTATCCTCTCAGTACTCTCCCTCAGCCCACCTCAACCTCTCAGTACTCTCCGTCAGCCCACCTTACCCTCTCAGTACCTTCCCTCAGCCCACCTTACCCTCTCAGTACTCTCCCTCAGCCCACCTTACCCTCTCAGTACTCTCCCTCAGCCCACCTTACCCTCTCAGTACTGTCCCTCAGCCTACCTTTCCCTCTCAGTACTCTCCCTCAGACCACCTCAACCTCTCAGTACTCTCCCTCAGCCCACCTCAACCTCTCAGTACTCTCCCTCAGCCCACCTTACCCTCTCAGTACTCTCCCTCAGCCCACCTCAACCTCTCAGTACTCTCCCTCAGCCCACCTCAACCTCTCAGTACTCTCCCTCAGCCCACCTTACCCTCTCAGTACTCTCCATCAGCCCACCTTACCCTCTCAGTACTGTCCCTCAGCCTACCTTACCCTCTCAGTACTCTCCCTCAGCCCACCTTACCCTCTCAGTACTGTCCCTCAGCCCACCTTACCCTCTCAGTACTCTCCCTCAGCCCACCTTACCCTCTCAGTACTCTCCATCAGCCCAGCTTACCCTCTCAGTACCTCCCTCAGCCCACCTTACCCTCTCAGTACTCTCCGTCAGCCCACCATACCCTCTCAGTACTCTCCGTCAGCCCACCTCAACCTCTCAGCACTCTCCGTCAGCCCACCTTACCCTCTCAGTACTCTCCCTCAGCCCACCTTACCCTCTCAGTACCCTCCCTCAGCCCACCATACCCTCTCAGTACTCTCCGTCAGCCCACCTCAACCTCTCAGCACTCTCCATCAGCCCACCTTACCCTCTCAGCACTCTCCATCAGCCCACCTCAACCTCTCAGTACTCTCCCTCAGCCCCCCTCAACCTCTCAGTACTCTCCATAAGTCCACCTACCCTCTCAGTACTCTCCCTCAGCCCACCTTAACCTCTCAGTACTCTCCCTCAGCCCACCTTACCCTCTCAGTACTCTCCCTCAGCCCACCTTACCCTCTCAGTACTCTCCCTCAGCCCACCTTAACCTCTCAGTACTCTCCATCAGCCCACCTTACCCTCTCAGTACTCTCCCTCAGCCCACCTCAACAATCTCAGTACTCTCCCTCAGCCCACCTCAACCTCTCAGTACTCTCCCTCAGCCCACCTTACCCTCTCAGTACTCTCCCTCAGCCCACCTTACCCTCTCAGTACCCTCCCTCAGCCCACCTCAACCTCTTATAGGCTCGGCCTATATCCATACACACATATATACAGGCTTGGGAGACAAATAATTCAATAAAACACATTAAATATTAAATACGCTATCTAAAATAAAAACAAATTCATCAATGTCATGAGGGTTGTTCATTGGTCAATTATTCTAAACTGAATTTACATACCTGTGGTGCCGGTCACAGTGCCTGTCATTGGTGTGGTTGCGTTGGTCATGCCACTCACTGGTGTAGTTGTATTGGTCATGCTTGTCATTGTTGTGGTGGCATTGGTCATGCCAGTCATTGATGTGGTTGTGTTGGTCATGGCAGTCATTGGTGTAGTTGTATTGGTCATGCTTGTCATTGTTGTGGTGGCGTTGGTCATGCCAGTCATTGGAGTGGTTGTGTTGGTCATGACAGTCATGGGTGTTGTTGTGTTGGTCATGCCACTCACTGGTGTACTTGTATTGGGCATGCTTGTCATTGATGTGGTGGCATTGGTCATGCCATTCACTGGCGTGGTTGTGTTGGTCATGCTTGTCATTGTTGTGGTGACGTTGGTCATGCCAGTCATTGGTGTGGTTGTGTTGGCCATGGCGGTCATGGGTGTAGTTGTATTGGTCATGCTTGTCATTGTTGTGGTGGCGTTGGTCATGCCAGTCATTGTTGTGGTGGCGTTGGTCATGCCAGTCATTGGTGTGGTTGTGTTGGTCATGGCCGTCATTGGTGTAGTTGTATTGGTCATGCTTGTCATTGATGTGGGGGCATTGGTCATGCCACTCATTGGCGTGGTTGTGATGGTCATGCTTGTCATTGTTGTGGTGGCATTGGTCATGCCTGTCATTGGTGTGCTTGTGTTGGTCATGGTTGTGGTGGCGCTGGTCATGGCAGACATTGTGGTTGAGTTGGTACTGCCACTTGTCATTGCATTTGTTGCTGTGGGAGGTGTGGTGGTGTTTGCCAGTTGAGAACCTGCAGTGAGAAATGAAAAATACAGCAAAGGTTTGTAAACATTCATGTTCCTATACATATATAAAGGTACGATTGTACCACTGAACATCGACTACCAGACAATTGTAGAAGAACATTGAGGATAGAAAATCGAAGGACAATACATCGAAGGGTAAGTGCATATAGGTAAGTATAGACTTATTATTGTACTACTGAACATCGAATCCCAGAGAATCGTAGAAGAACACTGAGGATAGAATATCGAAGGACAACACATCGAAAGGTAAGTGCATATAGGTAAGTATAGACTTATTATTGTACTACTGAACATCGACTCCCAGTGAATCGTAGAAGAACACCGAGGATAGAATATCGAAGGACAACACATCGAAAGGTAAGTGCATATAGGTAAGTATAGACTTATGATTGTACTACTGAACATCGACTCCCAGAGAATCGTAGAAGAACACCGAGGATAGAATTTCGAAGGACAATACATCGAAAGGTAAGTGCATATAGGTAAGTATAGACTTATGATTGTACTACTGAACATCGACTCCCAGAGAATAGTAGAAGAACACCGAGGATAGAATATCGAAAGGACAACACATCGAAAGGTAAGTGCATATAGGTAAGTATAGACTTATTATTGTACTACTGAACATCGACTCCCAGAGAATAGTAGAAGAACACCGAGGATAGAATATCGAAGGACAACACATCGAAAGGTAAGTGCATATAGGTAAGTATAGACTTATGATTGTACTACTGAACATCGACTCCCAGAGAATAGTAGAAGAACACCGAGGATAGAATATCGAAGGACAACACATCGAAAGGTAAGTGCATATAGGTAAGTATAGACTTATTATTGTACTACTGAAAATCGACTCCCAGTGAATCGTAGAAGAACACTGAGGATAGAATATCGAAGGACAATACATCGATAGGGAAGTGCATATAGGTAAGTATAGACTTATGATGGTACTACTGAACATCGACTCCCAGAGAATCGTAGAAGAACACTGAGGATAGAATATCGAAGGACAACACATCGAAAGGTAAGTGCATATAGGTAAGTATAGACTTATGATGGTACTACTGAACATCGACTCCCAGAGAATCGTAGAAGAACACTGAGGATAGAATATCGAAGGACAATACATCGAAAGGTAAGTGCATATAGGTAAGTATAGACTTATGATTGCATTACTGAACATCGACTCCCAGAGAATCATGGTACAAGGATCGAGGACAGACTATCAAGGGGCAATATATCAAAAGGTCACTGCATATATGGAACCATAGATATACTACTCCTAACTCCATATCTACGTCACTTGAGGATATATGTACCACGTAGGTATATACATGTGGAGTACGGTATAGAAAATCTCGGCTGGTTTACTTGTCGATATTTTTTTCAATCTTTTGTCCTCAATATTGTGTCCCATCAATATATTTTGGGTGCAAACCTAGATTTACTATAGTGAACTCCACAACTTCGCACCGTCGATATATGTGTATGAACGTTACACAATAAAGTCACGAAGATGTAGAGTTAAGAGCAGTATGTCCACGTGGCGCCCTGATACACATACGTAAATATACACTTATGGGGTGCTAACTATAGTAAACCCATACTTACCTATATATACATATATATTTACCTTCACTGTATTTTAGCAGCAAGATACTTAGAGCTCGGTTTTCAGGGAGTACACCCACCTCTGCATAACGCTTCCTGCTACATTCTTTATTTGACAAAATAAGGACTAAATGCAAAACCACAACAGTTATGAAAACCAGACCGGCTTCTTTGTCGGGGTTACTTTTTACGCCTAATCCTACTGGATTATACAGAGGCTGGGGCTTCGGGTGACCCTAGTATATTGGTGTGTACTCCACTGACTCGTATCAGAGCTCTACTCCTGCCCCTAGCACTCACTGAGTAACTGATACTACGTGCACCTTGCTGTCCTGGAGATCTGCATGCCTCCTACAGTACCAGCGCTGCTCCGGCCCCTAACACTCCCATAGTGACTGATATCACATACTCCTTCTCCCTCGTAGAGATCTGCATGCCTCCTACAGTACCAGCGCTGCTCCGGCCCCTAACACTCCCATAGTGACTGATAGTGACTGATATCACATACTCCTCCCTCGTGGAGATCTGCATACCTCATACAGTAACAGCGCTGCTCCGGCCCCTCACACTCACATAGTGACTGATAGTGACTGATATCACATACTCCTTCTCCCTCGTAGACATCTGCATACTTCCTACAGTACCAGCGCTGCTCCGGCCCCTAACACTCCCATAGTGACTGATAGTGACTGATATCACATACTCCTCCCTCGTAGAGATCTGCATACCTCATACAGTAACAGCGCTGCTCGAGCCACTAACATTCACAAAGTGACTGATATCACATACTCCTTCTCCCTCGTAGAGATCTGCATACCTCATACAGTAACAGCGCTGCTCCGGCCCCTCACACTCACATAGTGACTGATAGTGACTGATATCACATACTCCTTCTCCCTCGTAGACATCTGCATACTTCCTACACTACCAGCGCTGCTCCGGCCCCTAACACTCCCATAGTGACTGAAAGTGACTGATATCACATACTCCTTCACCCTCGTAGAGATCTGCATACCTCATACAGTAACAGCGCTGCTCGAGCCACTAACATTCACATAGTGGCTGATATCACATACTCCTTCTCCCTCGTGCATATCTGCATACCTCCTACAGTACCAGCGCTGCTCCGGCCCCTAACACTCACATAGTGACTGATAGTGACTGATATCACATACTCCTTCTCCCTCGTAGAGATCTGCATACCTCATACAGTAACATCCCTGCACCCGCCCCTAACACTCACATAGTGACTGATATCACATACCCCTTCTCCCTCGTAGAGATCTGCATACCTCATACAGTAACAGCCTGCTCCGGCCCCTAACACTCACATAGTGACTGATATCACATACTCCTTCTCCCTCGTATAGATCTGCATGCCTCCTACAGTAACAGCGCTGCTCCGGCCCCTAACACTCACATAGTGACTGATAGTGACTGATATCATATACTCCTTATCTCTCGTAGAGATCTGCATACCTCATCCGGTAACAGCGCTGCTCGAGCCACTAACATTCACATAGTGACTGATATCACATACTCCTTCTCCCTCGTAGAGATCTGCATACCTCATACAGTAACAGCGCTGCTCCGGCCCCTCACACTCACATAGTGACTGATAGTGACTGATATCACATACTCCTTCTCCCTCGCAGACATCTGCATACCTCCTACAGTACCAGCGCTGCTCCGGCCCCTAACACTCCCATAGTGACTGATAGTGACTGATATCACATACTCCTTCTCCCTCGTAGAGATGTGCATACCTCATACAGTAACAGCGCTGCTCCGGCCCCTAACACTCACATAGTGACTGATATGACATAGTCCTTCTCCCTCGTAGAGATCTGCATGCCTCCTACAGTACCAGCGCTGCTCCGGCCCCTAACACTCCCATAGTGACTGATAGTGACTGATATCACATACTCCTTTTCCCTCGTAGAGATCTGCATACCTCATACAGTAACAGCGCTGCTCCGACCCCTCACACTCATATAGTGACTAATAGTGACTGATATCACACCCTCCTTCTTCCTCGTAGAGATCTACATACCTCATACAGCTCTAGCGCTGCTCCGGCCCCTAACACTCCCATAGTGACTGATGTCACATACTCCTTCTCCCTCGTAGAGATCTGCATTACTCATACAGTATCAGCACTGCTCCTGCCCCTAACACTCACATAGTGACTGATATCACATACTCCTTGTCCCTCGTAGAGATCTGCATACCTCCTACAGTAACAGCGCTGCTCCGGCCCCTAACACTCACATAGTGACTGATTGTGACTGATATCACATACCCCTTCTCCCTCGTAGAGATCTGCATACCTCATACAGTTCTAGCTCTGCTCCGGCTCTAACATTCACATAGTGACTGATATCACATACTCCTCCTTCGTAGAGATCTGCATACCTCATACAGTAACAGCGCTGCTTCTGCCCCTAACATTCACATAGTGACTGATATCACATACTCCTTCTCCCTCGTAGAGATCTGCGTACCTCATACAGTTCTAGCACTGCTCCGACCCCTAACACTCACATAGTGACTGATATCACATACTCCTTCTCCCTCGTAGAGATCTGCATACCTCATACAGTAACAGCGCTGCTCCGGCTCTAACATTCACATAGTGACTGATATCACATACTCCTCCCTCGTAGAGATCTGCATACTTCATACAGTAACAGCGCTGCTCCTGCCCCTAACACTCACATAGTGACTGATATCACATACCCCTTCTCCCGCGTAGAGATCTGCGTACAACATACAGTAACAGCGCTGATCCAGCCCCTAACACTCACATAGTGACTGATAGTGACTGATATCACATACCCCTTCTCCCTCGTGGAGATCTGCATACCTCCTACAGTAACAGCGCTGATCCGGCCCCTAACACTCACATAGTGACTGATTGTGACTGATATCACATACCCCTTCTCCCTCGTAGAGATCTGCATACCTCATACAGTTCTAGCGCTGCTCCGGCTCTAACATTCACATAGTGACTGATATCACATACTCCTCCCTCGTAGAGATCTGCATACCTCATACAGTTCTAGCGCTGCTCCGACCCCTAATACTCACATAGTGACTGATATCACATACTCCTCCCTCATAGAGATCTGCATACCTCTTACAGTAACAGCGCTGCTCCTGCCCCTAACATTCACATAGTGACTGATGTCACATACTCCTTCTCCCTCGTAGAGATCTGCATACTTCCTACAGTACCAGCGCTGCTCCGGCCCCTAACACTCCCATAGTGACTGATAGTGACTGATATCACATACTCCTTCTCCCTCGTAGAGATCTGCATACCTCATACAGTTCTAGCACTGCTCCGGCTCTAACATTCACATAGTGACTGATATCACATACCCCTTCTCCCTCGTAGAGATCTGCATACTTCATAAAGTAACAGCGCTGCTCCTGCTCCTAACACTCACATAGTGAATGATATCACATACTCCTTCTTCCTCGTAGAGATCTGCATACCTCATACAGTTCTAGCTCTGCTCCGGCCCCTAACACTCACATAGTGACTGATATCTCAGACTCCTCCCTCGTAGAAATCTGCATACCTCATACAGTAACAGCGCTGCTCCGGCCCCTAACATTCACATAGTGACTGATATCACTTACTCCATCTTCCTCGTACAGATCTGCGTACCTCATACAGTTCTAGCGCTGCTCCGGCTCTAACATTCACATAGTGACTGATATCACATACTCCTCCCTCGTAGAGATCTGCATACCTCATACAGTAACAGCCTGCTCCGGCCCCTAACACTCACATAGTGACTGATATCACATACTCCTTCTCCCTCGTATAGATCTGCATGCCTCCTACAGTAACAGCGCTGCTCCGGCCCCTAACACTCACATAGTGACTGATAGTGACTGATATCATATACTCCTTATCTCTCGTAGAGATCTGCATACCTCATCCGGTAACAGCGCTGCTCGAGCCACTAACATTCACATAGTGACTGATATCACATACTCCTTCTCCCTCGTAGAGATCTGCATACCTCATACAGTAACAGCGCTGCTCCGGCCCCTCACACTCACATAGTGACTGATAGTGACTGATATCACATACTCCTTCTCCCTCGCAGACATCTGCATACCTCCTACAGTACCAGCGCTGCTCCGGCCCCTAACACTCCCATAGTGACTGATAGTGACTGATATCACATACTCCTTCTCCCTCGTAGAGATGTGCATACCTCATACAGTAACAGCGCTGCTCCGGCCCCTAACACTCACATAGTGACTGATATGACATAGTCCTTCTCCCTCGTAGAGATCTGCATGTCTCCTACAGTACCAGCGCTGCTCCGGCCCCTAACACTCCCATAGTGACTGATAGTGACTGATATCACATACTCCTTTTCCCTCGTAGAGATCTGCATACCTCATACAGTAACAGCGCTGCTCCGACCCCTCACACTCATATAGTGACTAATAGTGACTGATATCACACCCTCCTTCTTCCTCGTAGAGATCTACATACCTCATACAGCTCTAGCGCTGCTCCGGCCCCTAACACTCCCATAGTGACTGATATCACATACTCCTTCTCCCTCGTAGAGATCTGCATTACTCATACAGTATCAGCACTGCTCCTGCCCCTAACACTCACATAGTGACTGATATCACATACTCCTTGTCCCTCGTAGAGATCTGCATACCTCCTACAGTAACAGCGCTGCTCCGGCCCCTAACACTCACATAGTGACTGATTGTGACTGATATCACATACCCCTTCTCCCTCGTAGAGATCTGCATACCTCATACAGTTCTAGCTCTGCTCCGGCTCTAACATTCACATAGTGACTGATATCACATACTCCTCCTTCGTAGAGATCTGCATACCTCATACAGTAACAGCGCTGCTTCTGCCCCTAACATTCACATAGTGACTGATATCACATACTCCTTCTCCCTCGTAGAGATCTGCGTACCTCATACAGTTCTAGCACTGCTCCGACCCCTAACACTCACATAGTGACTGATATCACATACTCCTTCTCCCTCGTAGAGATCTGCATACCTCATACAGTAACAGCGCTGCTCCGGCACTAACATTCACATAGTGACTGATATCACATACTCCTCCCTCGTAGAGATCTGCATACTTCATACAGTAACAGCGCTGCTCCTGCCCCTAACACTCACATAGTGACTGATATCACATACCCCTTCTCCCGCGTAGAGATCTGCGTACAACATACAGTAACAGCGCTGATCCAGCCCCTAACACTCACATAGTGACTGATAGTGACTGATATCACATACCCCTTCTCCCTCGTGGAGATCTGCATACCTCCTACAGTAACAGCGCTGATCCGGCCCCTAACACTCACATAGTGACTGATTGTGACTGATATCACATACCCCTTCTCCCTCGTAGAGATCTGCATACCTCATACAGTTCTAGCGCTGCTCCGGCTCTAACATTCACATAGTGACTGATATCACATACTCCTCCCTCGTAGAGATCTGCATACCTCATACAGTTCTAGCGCTGCTCCGACCCCTAATACTCACATAGTGACTGATATCACATACTCCTCCCTCATAGAGATCTGCATACCTCTTACAGTAACAGCGCTGCTCCTGCCCCTAACATTCACATAGTGACTGATGTCACATACTCCTTCTCCCTCGTAGAGATCTGCATACCTCCTACAGTACCAGCGCTGCTCCGGCCCCTAACACTCCCATAGTGACTGATAGTGACTGATATCACATACTCCTTCTCCCTCGTAGAGATCTGCATACCTCATACAGTTCTAGCACTGCTCCGGCTCTAACATTCACATAGTGACTGATATCACATACCCCTTCTCCCTCGTAGAGATCTGCATACTTCATAAAGTAACAGCGCTGCTCCTGCTCCTAACACTCACATAGTGAATGATATCACATACTCCTTCTTCCTCGTAGAGATCTGCATACCTCATACAGTTCTAGCTCTGCTCCGGCCCCTAACACTCACATAGTGACTGATATCTCAGACTCCTCCCTCGTAGAAATCTGCATACCTCATACAGTAACAGCGCTGCTCCGGCCCCTAACATTCACATAGTGACTGATATCACTTACTCCATCTTCCTCGTACAGATCTGCGTACCTCATACAGTTCTAGCGCTGCTCCGGCTCTAACATTCACATAGTGACTGATATCACATACTCCTCCCTCGTAGAGATCTGCATACTTCATACAGTAACAGCGCTGCTCCGGCCCCTAACACTCCCATAGTGACTGATATCACATACTCCTCCCTCGTAGAGATCTGCATTACTCATACAGTATCAGCACTGCTCCTGCCCCTAACACTCACATAGTGACTGATATCACATACTCCTTGTCCCTCGTAGAGATCTGCATACCTCCTACAGTAACAGCGCTGCTCCGGCCCCTAACACTCACATAGTGACTGATTGTGACTGATATCACATACCCCTTCTCCCTCGTAGAGATCTGCATACCTCATACAGTTCTAGCTCTGCTCCGGCTCTAACATTCACATAGTGACTGATATCACATACTCCTCCTTCGTAGAGATCTGCATACCTCATACAGTAACAGCGCTGCTTCTGCCCCTAACATTCACATAGTGACTGATATCACATACTCCTTCTCCCTCGTAGAGATCTGCGTACCTCATACAGTTCTAGCACTGCTCCGACCCCTAACACTCACATAGTGACTGATATCACATACTCCTTCTCCCTCGTAGAGATCTGCATACCTCATACAGTAACAGCGCTGCTCCGGCTCTAACATTCACATAGTGACTGATATCACATACTCCTCCCTCGTAGAGATCTGCATACTTCATACAGTAACAGCGCTGCTCCGGCCCCTAACACTCCCATAGTGACTGATATCACATACTCCTTCTCCCTCGTAGAGATCTGCATTACTCATACAGTACCAGCACTGCTCCTGCCCCTAACACTCACATAGTGACTGATATCACATACTCCTTGTCCCTCGTAGAGATCTGCATACCTCCTACAGTAACAGCGCTGCTCCGGCCCCTAACACTCACATAGTGACTGATTGTGACTGATATCACATACCCCTTCTCCCTCGTAGAGATCTGCATACCTCATACAGTTCTAGCTCTGCTCCGGCTCTAACATTCACATAGTGACTGATATCACATACTCCTTGTCCCTCGTAGAGATCTGCATACCTCCTACAGTAACAGCGCTGCTCCGGCCCCTAACACTCACATAGTGACTGATTGTGACTGATATCACATACCCCTTCTCCCTCGTAGAGATCTGCATACCTCATACAGTTCTAGCTCTGCTCCGGCTCTAACATTCACATAGTGACTGATATCACATACTCCTCCTTCGTAGAGATCTGCATACCTCATACAGTAACAGCGCTGCTTCTGCCCCTAACATTCACATAGTGACTGATATCACATACTCCTTCTCCCTCGTAGAGATCTGCGTACCTCATACAGTTCTAGCACTGCTCCGACCCCTAACACTCACATAGTGACTGATATCACATACTCCTTCTCCCTCGTAGAGATCTGCATACCTCATACAGTAACAGCGCTGCTCCGGCCCCTAACACTCACATAGTGACTGATAGTGACTGATATCACATACCCCTTCTCCCTCGTAGAGATCTGCATACCTCATACAGTAACAGCGCTGCTCCGGCCCCTAACATTCACATAGTGACTGATATCACATACTCCTTCTTCCTCGTACAGAACTGCGTACATCATACAGTTCTAGCGCTGCTCCGGCTCTAACATTCACATAGTGACTGATATCACATACTCCTCCCTCGTAGAGATCTGCATACTTCATACAGTAACAGCGCTGCTCCTGCCCCTAACACTCACATAGTGACTGATATCACATACCCCTTCTCCCGCGTAGAGATCTGCGTACAACATACAGTAACAGCGCTGATCCAGCCCCTAACACTCACATAGTGACTGATAGTGACTGATATCACATACCCCTTCTCCCTCGTGGAGATCTGCATACCTCTTACAGTAACAGCGCTGATCCGGCCCCTAACACTCACATAGTGACTGATTGTGACTGATATCACATACCCCTTCTCCCTCGTAGAGATCTGCATACCTCATACAGTTCTAGCGCTGCTCCGGCTCTAACATTCACATAGTGACTGATATCACATACTCCTCCCTCGTAGAGATCTGCATACCTCATACAGTTCTAGCGCTGCTCCGACCCCTAATACTCACATAGTGACTGATATCACATACTCCTCCCTCATGGAGATCTGCATACCTCTTACAGTAACAGCGCTGCTCCTGCCCCTAACATTCACATAGTGACTGATGTCACATACTCCTTCTCCCTCGTAGAGATCTGCATACCTCCTACAGTACCAGCGCTGCTCCGGCCCCTAACACTCCCATAGTGACTGATAGTGACTGATATCACATACTCCTTCTCCCTCGTAGAGATCTGCATACCTCATACAGTTCTAGCACTGCTCCGGCTCTAACATTCACATAGTGACTGATATCACATACCCCTTCTCCCTCGTAGAGATCTGCATACTTCATAAAGTAACAGCGCTGCTCCTGCTGCTAACACTCACATAGTGAATGATATCACATACTCCTTCTTCCTCGTAGAGATCTGCATACCTCATACAGTTCTAGCTCTGCTCCGGCCCCTAACACTCACATAGTGACTGATATCTCAGACTCCTCCCTCGTAGAAATCTGCATACCTCATACAGTAACAGCGCTGCTCCGGCCCCTAACATTCACATAGTGACTGATATCACTTACTCCATCTTCCTCGTACAGATCTGCGTACCTCATACAGTTCTAGCGCTGCTCCGGCTCTAACATTCACATAGTGACTGATATCACATACTCCTCCCTCGTAGAGATCTGCATACTTCATACAGTAACAGCGCTGCTCCGGCCCCTAACACTCCCATAGTGACTGATATCACATACTCCTTCTCCCTCGTAGAGATCTGCATTACTCATACAGTATCAGCACTGCTCCTGCCCCTAACACTCACATAGTGACTGATATCACATACTCCTTGTCCCTCGTAGAGATCTGCATACCTCCTACAGTAACAGCGCTGCTCCGGCCCCTAACACTCACATAGTGACTGATTGTGACTGATATCACATACCCCTTCTCCCTCGTAGAGATCTGCATACCTCATACAGTTCTAGCTCTGCTCCGGCTCTAACATTCACATAGTGACTGATATCACATACTCCTCCTTCGTAGAGATCTGCATACCTCATACAGTAACAGCGCTGCTTCTGCCCCTAACATTCACATAGTGACTGATATCACATACTCCTTCTCCCTCGTAGAGATCTGCGTACCTCATACAGTTCTAGCACTGCTCCGACCCCTAACACTCACATAGTGACTGATATCACATACTCCTTCTCCCTCGTAGAGATCTGCATACCTCATACAGTAACAGCGCTGCTCCGGCCCCTAACATTCACATAGTGACTGATATCACATACTCCTTCTTCCTCGTACAGAACTGCGTACCTCATACAGTTCTAGCGCTGCTCCGGCTCTAACATTCACATAGTGACTGATATCACATACTCCTCCCTCGTAGAGATCTGCATACTTCATACAGTAACAGCGCTGCTCCTGCCCCTAACACTCACATAGTGACTGATATCACATACCCCTTCTCCCGCGTAGAGATCTGCGTACAACATACAGTAACAGCGCTGATCCAGCCCCTAACACTCACATAGTGACTGATAGTGACTGATATCACATACCCCTTCTCCCTCGTGGAGATCTGCATACCTCTTACAGTAACAGCGCTGATCCGGCCCCTAACACTCACATAGTGACTGATTGTGACTGATATCACATACCCCTTCTCCCTCGTAGAGATCTCCATACCTCATACAGTTCTAGCGCTGCTCCGGCTCTAACATTCACATAGTGACTGATATCACATACTCCTCCCTCGTAGAGATCTGCATACCTCATACAGTTCTAGCGCTGCTCCGACCCCTAATACTCACATAGTGACTGATATCACATACTCCTCCCTCATGGAGATCTGCATACCTCTTACAGTAACAGCGCTGCTCCTGCCCCTAACATTCACATAGTGACTGATGTCACATACTCCTTCTCCCTCGTAGAGATCTGCATACCTCCTACAGTACCAGCGCTGCTCCGGCCCCTAACACTCCCATAGTGACTGATAGTGACTGATATCACATACTCCTTCTCCCTCGTAGAGATCTGCATACCTCATACAGTTCTAGCACTGCTCCGGCTCTAACATTCACATAGTGACTGATATCACATACCCCTTCTCCCTCGTAGAGATCTGCATACTTCATAAAGTAACAGCGCTGATCCTGCTCCTAACACTCACATAGTGAATGATATCACATACTCCTTCTTCCTCGTAGAGATCTGCATACCTCATACAGTTCTAGCTCTGCTCCGGCCCCTAACACTCACATAGTGACTGATATCTCAGACTCCTCCCTCGTAGAAATCTGCATACCTCATACAGTAACAGCGCTGCTCCGGCCCCTAACATTCACATAGTGACTGATATCACTTACTCCATCTTCCTCGTACAGATCTGCGTACCTCATACAGTTCTAGCGCTGCTCCGGCTCTAACATTCACATAGTGACTGATATCACATACTCCTTCTCTCTCGTAGACATCTGCATACCTCATACAGTAACAGCGCTGCTCAAGCCCCTAACACTCACATAGTGACTGATATCACATACTCCTCCCTCGCAGACATCTGCATACCTCATACAGTAACAGCGCTGCTCAAGCCCCTCACACTCACATCGTGACTGATAGTGACTGATATCACATACTCCTTCTCCCTCATAGAGATCTGCATGCCTCACACAGTTCTAGCGTTCCTCCGGCCCCTAACACTCACATAGTGACTGATATCACATACTCTTTCTCCCTCATAGACATCTGCATACCTCATACAGTAACAGCGCTGCTTCGACCCCTCACACTCACATAGTGACTGATAGTGACTGATGTCACATACCCCTTCTCCCTCGTAGAGATCTGCATACCTCATACAGTTCTAGCACTGCTCCGGCTCTAACATTCACATAGTGACTGATATCACATACCCCTTCTCCCTCGTAGAGATCTGCATACTTCATAAAGTAACAGCGCTGCTCCTGCTCCTAACACTCAAATAGTGAATGATATCACATACTCCTTCTTCCTCGTAGAGATCTGCATACCTCATACAGTTCTAGCTCTGCTCCGGCCCCTAACACTCACATAGTGACTGATATCTCAGACTCCTCCCTCGTAGAAATCTGCATACCTCATACAGTAACAGCGCTGCTCCGGCCCCTAACATTCACATAGTGACTGATATCACTTACTCCATCTTCCTCGTACAGATCTGCGTACCTCATACAGTTCTAGCGCTGCTCCGGCTCTAACATTCACATAGTGACTGATATCACATACTCCTCCCTCGTAGAGATCTGCATACTTCATACAGTAACAGCGCTGCTCCGGCCCCTAACACTCCCATAGTGACTGATATCACATACTCCTTCTCCCTCGTAGAGATCTGCATTACTCATACAGTATCAGCACTGCTCCTGCCCCTAACCCTCACATAGTGACTGATATCACATACTCCTTGTCCCTCGTAGAGATCTGCATACCTCCTACAGTAACAGCGCTGCTCCGGCCCCTAACACTCACATAGTGACTGATTGTGACTGATATCACATACCCCTTCTCCCTCGTAGAGATCTGCATACCTCATACAGTTCTAGCTCTGCTCCGGCTCTAACATTCACATAGTGACTGATATCACATACTCCTCCTTCGTAGAGATCTGCATACCTCATACAGTAACAGCGCTGCTTCTGCCCCTAACATTCACATAGTGACTGATATCACTTACTCCATCTTCCTCGTACAGATCTGCGTACCTCATACAGTTCTAGCGCTGCTCCGGCTCTAACATTCACATAGTGACTGATATCACATACTCCTCCCTCGTAGAGATCTGCATACTTCATACAGTAACAGCGCTGCTCCGGCCCCTAACACTCCCATAGTGACTGATATCACATACTCCTTCTCCCTCGTAGAGATCTGCATTACTCATACAGTATCAGCACTGCTCCTGCCCCTAACACTCACATAGTGACTGATATCACATACTCCTTGTCCCTCGTAGAGATCTGCATACCTCCTACAGTAACAGCGCTGCTCCGGCCCCTAACACTCACATAGTGACTGATTGTGACTGATATCACATACCCCTTCTCCCTCGTAGAGATCTGCATACCTCATACAGTTCTAGCTCTGCTCCGGCTCTAACATTCACATAGTGACTGATATCACATACTCCTCCTTCGTAGAGATCTGCATACCTCATACAGTAACAGCGCTGCTTCTGCCCCTAACATTCACATAGTGACTGATATCACATACTCCTTCTCCCTCGTAGAGATCTGCGTACCTCATACAGTTCTAGCACTGCTCCGACCCCTAACACTCACATAGTGACTGATATCACATACTCCTTCTCCCTCGTAGAGATCTGCATACCTCATACAGTAACAGCGCTGCTCCGGCCCCTAACATTCACATAGTGACTGATATCACATACTCCTTCTTCCTCGTACAGAACTGCGTACCTCATACAGTTCTAGCGCTGCTCCGGCTCTAACATTCACATAGTGACTGATATCACATACTCCTCCCTCGTAGAGATCTGCATACTTCATACAGTAACAGCGCTGCTCCTGCCCCTAACACTCACATAGTGACTGATATCACATACCCCTTCTCCCGCGTAGAGATCTGCGTACAACATACAGTAACAGCGCTGATCCAGCCCCTAACACTCACATAGTGACTGATAGTGACTGATATCACATACCCCTTCTCCCTCGTGGAGATCTGCATACCTCTTACAGTAACAGCGCTGATCCGGCCCCTAACACTCACATAGTGACTGATTGTGACTGATATCACATACCCCTTCTCCCTCGTAGAGATCTGCATACCTCATACAGTTCTAGCGCTGCTCCGGCTCTAACATTCACATAGTGACTGATATCACATACTCCTCCCTCGTAGAGATCTGCATACCTCATACAGTTCTAGCGCTGCTCCGACCCCTAATACTCACATAGTGACTGATATCACATACTCCTCCCTCATAGAGATCTGCATACCTCTTACAGTAACAGCGCTGCTCCTGCCCCTAACATTCACATAGTGACTGATGTCACATACTCCTTCTCCCTCGTAGAGATCTGCATACCTCCTACAGTACCAGCGCTGCTCCGGCCCCTAACACTCCCATAGTGACTGATAGTGACTGATATCACATACTCCTTCTCCCTCGTAGAGATCTGCATACCTCATACAGTTCTAGCACTGCTCCGGCTCTAACATTCACATAGTGACTGATATCACATACCCCTTCTCCCTCGTAGAGATCTGCATACTTCATAAAGTAACAGCGCTGCTCCTGCTCCTAACACTCACATAGTGAATGATATCACATACTCCTTCTTCCTCGTAGAGATCTGCATACCTCATACAGTTCTAGCTCTGCTCCGGCCCCTAACACTCACATAGTGACTGATATCTCAGACTCCTCCCTCGTAGAAATCTGCATACCTCATACAGTAACAGCGCTGCTCCGGCCCCTAACATTCACATAGTGACTGATATCACTTACTCCATCTTCCTCGTACAGATCTGCGTACCTCATACAGTTCTAGCGCTGCTCCGGCTCTAACATTCACATAGTGACTGATATCACATACTCCTTCTCTCTCGTAGACATCTGCATACCTCATACAGTAACAGCGCTGCTCAAGCCCCTAACACTCACATAGTGACTGATATCACATACTCCTCCCTCGCAGACATCTGCATACCTCATACAGTAACAGCGTTGCTCAAGCCCCTCACACTCACATCGTGACTGATAGTGACTGATATCACATACTCCTTCTCCCTCATAGAGATCTGCATGCCTCACACAGTTCTAGCGTTCCTCCGGCCCCTAACACTCACATAGTGACTGATATCACATACTCTTTCTCCCTCATAGACATCTGCATACCTCATACAGTAACAGCGCTGCTTCGACCCCTCACACTCACATAGTGACTGATAGTGACTGATGTCACATACCCCTTCTCCCTCGTAGAGATCTGCATACCTACTACAGTAACCGTGCTGCTCCGGCCCCTAACACTCACATAGTGGCTGATATCACATACTCCTTCTCCCTCGTAGAGATCTGCATACCTCATACGGTTCTAGCACTGCTCCGGCTCTAACATTCACATAGTGACTGATATCACATACCCCTTCTCCCTCGTAGAGATCTGCATACTTCATAAAGTAACAGCGCTGCTCCTGCTCCTAACACTCACATAGTGAATGATATCACATACTCCTTCTCCCTCGTAGAGATCTGCATACCTCATACAGTTCTAGCTCTGCTCCGGACCCTAACACTCACATAGTGACTGATTTCACATACTCCTCCCTCATAGAAATCTGCATACCTCATACAGTAACCGTGCTGCTCCGGCCCCCAACATTCACATAGTGACTGATATCACTTACTCCTTCCTCGTACAGATCTGCGTACCTCATACAGTTCTAGCGGTGCTCCGGCCCTAACATTCACATAGTGACTATATCATATACTCCTTCTCTCTCGTAGACATCTGCATACCTCATACAGTAACAGCGCTGCTCAAGCCCCTAACACTCACATAGTGACTGATATCACATACTCCTCCCTCGCAGACATCTGCATACCTCATACAGTAACAGCGCTGCTCAAGCCCCTCACACTCACATAGTGACTGATAGTGACTGATATCACATACTCCTTCTCCCTCGTAGTGATCTGCATGCCTCACACAGTTCTAGCGTTCCTCTGGCCCCTAACACTCACATAGGGGGTGATTCTAACCCTGGCGGTCGGTGATAAAGTGGCGGCCAACCCGCCAACAGGCTGGCGGTCAAAAAAATGGAATTCTGACCCTGGCGGGAACCGCCAACACAGCCCGCCACTTTAACACTCCGACCGCCACGGCGGGACAAACAAACAGCGCAGCGGTCACCGCCAACAGGCAGGCGGCAGACAATGTACCGCCCACAGTATCATAACTCACCAATCCGCCACCTTTTCCGGGGCGGGAGCCCCGCCGATAAAACACGGCGGAAACAGACTACGAACGGGAAAACGCTCACCTCTACGCACTCCACGAGGAAGGAGGACAGCATGGAACCCGAATTAAACATCCTACCTGCTCTCGTCTACCTGCTCATCTACCACGAGTACGAACGCCGGCGCAGACGACAACGGTGAGTACTGCACCTACGACACAAGGGAGGGGGGAGGAGGAAAGGTTACGGCACACACATATGCGACCCCCACCCCCTCCCCCAAAACTATCCACACACCAGTGCAGAGCAACAACTCACAGTGAACCCCCCCAAACCCCTGTGAAAAATGCAATGACATTATGAAATTCTGAAAAAATATTTATGTACAAAATAGCCTCTGATAACTCATGGTCAAATAGCAAGATAAATTTTAAAAAAACAATTCAATATACATAGCTATGGATAAACCGAGTCAATTAGTCCTGTACATCTAACGAAATACCAAGTGTCCGTGGGCCAAAGTGTTTCAACACAAGGGCAAAGCCCACACAGGAGACCTGAGTCCTTTGGAGAGAACACTGCAGGGGCATCTGATGACAAAACTACAGGCACCTCAGGGGGAAGGGAAGGGGGGGGCACCACAGCCACATGAGTCCACGACGCCAGATCCACGAAGGGGCCACCATGCCCACTGTGCCATCCTGGGGAGTGCAAAGCCACAGTCTCTCAAGTCTCTACAGTGGGTGGATTGCCCACTGTGCCATCCTGGGGAGTGCAAAGCCACAGTCTCTCAAGTCTCTACAGTGGGTGGATTGCCCACTGTGCCATCCTGGGGAGTGCAAAGATACAGTCCATCAGGTGGATTACAGTCTCCACTGGTCAGGGAGGAGGCATGGTGGGCACAGTGAACCGTGAACAGTAGCTCAACCCAGATCCGGCACTGTCATTGTGCCAGTGTTGCTTGAGACGGCGGGGCCCAGCGGAGCGGTGCTTGAGATGAAGGGCCCAGCGGAGCGGTGCTTGAGATGAAGGGCCCAGCGGAGCGGTGCTTGCAGGAAGGGCCCAGCGGAGCGGTGCTTGTGACGGCAGGGCCCAGCGGAGCGGTGCTTGAGATGAAGGGCCCAGCGGAGCGGTGCTTGAGATGAAGGGCCCAGCGGAGCGGTGCTTGCAGGAAGGGCCCAGCGGAGCGGTGCTTGTGACGGCAGGGCCCAGCGGAGCGGTGCTTGAGATGAAGGGCCCAGCGGAGCGGTGCTTGTGACGGCGGGGCCCAGCGGAGCGGTGCTTGAGATGAAGGGCCCAGCGGAGCGGTGCTTGCAGGAAGGGCCCAGCAGAGCGGTGCTTATGACGGCGGGGCCCAGCGGAGCGGTGCTTGAGATGAAGGGCCCAGCGGAGCGGTGCTTGAGATGAAGGGCCCAGCGGAGCGGTGCTTGTGACGGCGGGGCCCAGCGGAGCGGTGCTTGAGATGAAGGGCCCAGCGGAGCGGTGCTTGAGATGAAGGGCCCAGCGGAGCGGTGCTTGCAGGAAGGGCCCAGCGGAGCGGTGCTTGTGACGGCGGGGCCCAGCGGAGCGGTGCTTGAGATGAAGGGCCCAGCGGAGCGGTGCTTGCAGGAAGGGCCCAGCGGAGCGGTGCTTGAGACTGCAGGGCCCAGCGGAGCGGTGCTTGAGATGAAGGGCCCAGCGGAGCAGTGCTTGCAGGAAGGGCCCAGCGGAGCGGTGCTTGAGACGGCGGGGCCCAGCGGAGCGGTGCTTGAGATGAAGGGCCCCGCTCTCTCAGGCACCCCTGGAGCCTCTGAGAGCCCCCTGCGTCCCCTCACTCACAACACCCCACTCTCTCAGGCACCCCTGGAGTTTCCTAGGCCCCTGCTTCCCCTCACTCATAGCACCCCACTCTCTCAGGCACCCCTGGAGCCTCCTAGGCCCCTGCTTCCCCTCACTCACTGCACCCCGCTCTCTCAGGCACCCCTGGAGCCTGCCAGGCCCCTGCTTCCCCTCACTCACTGCACCCCGCTCTCTCAGGCACCCCTGGAGCCTCCCAGGCCCCTGCTTCCCCTCACTCACTGCACCCCGCTCTCTCAGGCACCCCTGGAGTCTCCCAGGCCCCTGTGTCCTCTCACTCACAGCACCCCACTCTCTCAGGCACCCCTGGAGCCTCCCAGGCCCCTGCGTCCCCTCACACCACCCCGCTCTCTCAGGCACCCCTTGAGTCTCCCAGGCCCTTGCTTCCCCTCACTCACAGAACCCCACTCTCTCAGGCACCCCTGGGGCCTCTGAGAGCCCCCTGCGCCCCCTCACTCACAGCACCCCGCTCTCTCAGGCACCCCTGGAGCCTCCCAAGCCCCTGCGTCCCCTCACTCACTGCACCCCGCTCTCTCAGGCACCCCTGGAGCCTCCCAGGCCCCTGCGTCCCCTCACTCACTGCAGCCCGCTCTCTCAGGCACCCCTGGAGCCTCCTAGGCTCCTGCTTCCCCTCACTCACTGCACCCCGCTCTCTCAGGCACCCCTGGAGTCTCCGAGAGCCCCCTGCGTCCCATCACTCACAGCACCCTGCTCTCTCATGCACCCCTGGAGACTCCCAGGCCCCTGCGTCCCCTCACAGCACCCCACTCTCTCAGGCACCCCTGGAGCCTCTGAGAGCCCCCTGTGTCCCCTCACAGCACCCCGCTCTCTCAGGCACCCCTGGAGTCTCTTAGGCCCCCTGCGTCCCCTCACTCACAGCACCCCGCTCTCTCAGGCACCCCTGGCGCCTCCTAGGCCCCTGCGTCCCCTCACTCACTGCACCCCGCTCTCTCAGGCACCCCTGGAGCCTCTGAGAGCCCCCTGCGTCCCCTCACTCACAGCACCCCGCTCTCTCAGGCACCCCTGGAGCCTCCCAGGCCCCTGCGTCCCCTCACAGCACCCCACTCTCTCAGGCACCCCTGGAGCCTCCCAGGCCCCTGCGTCCCCTCACTCACAGCACCCCGCTCTCTCAGGCACCCCAGGAGCCTCCCAGGCCCCTGCGTCCCCTCACTCACTGCACCCCGCTCTCTCAGGCACCCCTGGAGCCCCCTAGGCCCCTGCTTCACCTCACTCACAGCACCCCGCTCTCTCAGGTACCCCTGGAGTCTCCCAGGCCCCTGCGTCCTCTCACTCACAGCACCCCACTCTCTCAGGCACCCCTGGAGCCCCCTAGGCCTCTGCTTCCCCTCACAGCACCCCGCTCTCTCAGGCACCCCTGGAGCCTCCCAGGCCCCTGCGTCCCCTCACTCACTGCACCCCACTCTCTCAGGCACCCCTGGAGCCTCCCAGGCCCCTGCGTCCCCTCACAGCACCCCGCTCTCTCAGGCACCCCTGGAGCCTCCTAGGCCCCTGCTTCCCCTCACTCACAGAACCCCACTCTCTCAGGCACCCCTGGGGCCTCTGAGAGCCCCCTGCGTCCCCTCACTCACAGCACCCCACTCTCTCAGGCACCCCTGGAGCCTCCTAGGCCCCTGCGTCCCCTCACTCACAGCACCCCGCTCTCTCAAGCACCCCTGGAGCCTCTGAGAGCCCCCTGCGTCCCCTCACTCACAGCACCCCGCTCTCTCAGGCACTCCTGGAGCCTCCTAGGCCCCTGCTTCCCCTCACTCATAGCACCCCACTCTCTCAGGCACCCCTGGAGCCTCTGAGAGCCCCCTGCGTCCCCTCACTCACAGCACCCCGCTCTCTCAGGCACCCCTGGAGCCTCCCAGGCCCCTGCGTCCCCTCACTCACAGCACCCCACTCTCTCAGGCACCCCTGGAGCCTCCTAGGCCCCTGCGTCCCCTCACAGCACCCCGCTCTCTCAGGCACCCCTGGAGCCTCCTAGGCCCCTGCTTCCCCTCACTCATAGCTAGGGTGACCACCTGCAATTGAGGCTAATTCTGGACAGGACTGTAAAACATTCAGGACAAAGGGTCAAAATTCAGGAAAAAAATTCAGGACAAAGGGTCAAAATTCAGGACAAAAATTCAAGAACAAACGTCAGTTTTACAGACACACGCAAGAGAGCCCATGCCTCACTATGTTGTCAGTGCATTTATTTACTGTTTTTTATCATAGCACTATTTATTCACTGTTGTCTTTTTGTGATTGCCTCCTGGTGTGCCACATTCAGGTGTCACATTACGTCCTGGTTCAGTAGTAAATTAATGCTCTTCAGTACTGCGGCAAGGCCATCGCCCCTACCCAAATCTACCCAGTGTTTCCTGAAGAGAAAGTAACAGCAACATTTTGATTATGTTTCTGAACATTTTAAAACCCCTGGCAAACAGTTTGAGAAATATTAAGGTAATTAACCTTATGCTAGTTTAAACAAATTGAACAAAAACATCTGGCTTACCCCAACCGCCCATGGACTTTCAACCTAATTTTGTTTTTAAAGAGGCAGATGGTGTGGGCGACAGTCTCACACCTAATGTCAGGATGTGATGTACCCCTAACTTGTCTGTAGTCTCACTGCCCTAGAGTGTATGTTTGGGACTCTACATTTATCTCAGAAATGGGAGCCTGGACTACCAATCAAAGAGAATAAAAGAGGAGGATGAAATTGAGATCAAATGGGAGATCCACGGCAAGTAATTCAAAGGGTTGTTGCTAAAAACTGGATAAATAAAGAAGAGAAGAACAAGTTGGGACAATTCCTACAATCAGACAAGAAGGGTCCACCAGGACTATTCGAAGGTATTGGGTACCTGGGGAGTTGTCTGCACACAGGAGCGAAACAGAAGGGGCACTGTCAAGTGGTTGAACAATCAACACCCATCCACCTTGGCAAACTCTTCTGGTGCAATGGTTCGCTGTTCGTGCTTGTGAAGGGTGAGCAGGGGCCAGACCCCTTGTAAGGTTGTGCAAGGCAATTGCCCGCTTAGTCCATGTCTTTATATGGTTTTGAAATTGAGCAAAAGCTAAACTAGAGATCTGGGTTATCCCTAAGTGTCAAGTACACATAGAATCTTCAAAATATTTGGAATGTAAATTGCACAAACAAAATTTACAAATGTTAATTTTTAATTGGTGTTTCTTTAACATATGGCACTGTTTTTGCCTTTATATACAATTAGATCTCAAATTGAACTGGGAAGCAGTTACATTTTGATACCTAATGATTAATATCTACCATTCTTACACTGATTTCCAGGATGAAAATCTCGGCAGAGCGAACGGTCCCTCCAAGCCCAGTTTGCTTTTGGGTCTTCTCTTCTGCTTTCTGTAAAGGCCATGTGGCACTAGCGAAGATGGTGTGCTACCCCAATGATAGTATTATTTTGCAAACCTTCCCCTGGTCATCCTTCTTCAGACAGGCCACACATCTGATTTGGTCGCTGCGGCGCCATCGGGAGCTCTTTCCACTCTAAAGCTACCCGTGACTGCGGGTGGATTAGGTCTTCTGGACTTAGAATGCTATTATTCAGCTGCACAGGTCCAATGGGTGGCTCACTGGCTTTCTGCCCACCTCCCTGCATGAGATGGGGTTTACCAGTAAAGACTTTTAAGGAGGGCTTAATGCACTGCTCATCGTTTCCTACTGACCATTCTATGGATCACCATCCGGGGTTATCATGCATGGCTTTCTCTTGCCTTGCCAGAACCTGTAAACCTCTGTGAACCTGTCCACAGTGTCATTGACACGAAGAAACCCTGTGCTCCTGTACTACCTTTGCTAAGCCTTCCCACTCGTACAGGATGGCTGTGCTCAGAGCAACTCCATCAGTGGCATGTTGCAGGTGTCTTAAAATTGGGGACTTTTTTTCTGAACAGTGAGCCACTAAATTTCCAAACCCTTGTGGCAGACTACCATCTTCACCCCGGTCAACTCCTTACTTACAACCACCTTAAATAATCATTACATGCACTATTTCATGTCTGCTACCTAGCACTAACCCTACAAGAGGTGTGCCAGAAGCTCTGTACCATAGGAAATGGTGGCAAACTGATGGAATGGGTGTACAGACCTATCCTGCAACATGGAAACCACTCCAGGTCTTCTTGTCATACTACCTAGGTGATTGATATACCAAACCTCTGCAAGATATGGACTAAAATACTGGACTTTCCCAACAAAGTATCCCACAGCTGTCACTTTAAGTAAATTCATAGTGCTTCCTTGTGAATGCATTCTGCCCGTTGCTTGCCATTGGCCTTGTGGTTTGTAACTCACAATTTGTTGCTTTCAATTTGCTGGCTTTATTTGTTTTAGGCTATGCAGCTTGAATTCGTCCCTTCCCTTGTCAAAACCTTATTTACAGTATCCTGCTGAGTGCTCCCTTTCTGTAAAAAGGCCTGTAAATCTTGTTCTTACCTTATCATATTTGCTGTGCATTCAAAGAACACAGTCAAATGTCAGGCTCTGTCTTCGGTGGGAACTTAGGGGGTTATTCTAACTTTGGAGGAGGTGTTAATCCGTCCCAAAAGTGACGGAAAAGTGACGGATTTACCACCAGCCGTATTACGAGTCCATTATATCCTATGGAACTCGTAATACGGCTGGTGGTATATCCGTCACTTTACCGTCACTTTTGGGACGGATTAACACTCCTCCGAAGTTAGAATAACCCCCTTAGTGTTTACTTTCCTTTCTCTGACTTCAAAGTGAGAAGATGTATACGACAATCTTGCTGGATACTGGGGTTAGGAAAGAGTTATTTCTATCACCTGACAACATTTAAATAAACCTCAGAATATATCAGAATTAGAAGTACAAATCAAGCACATTTTTGTTAATTCTGAACTGTGCTGGAAACAAATACCTTTACATGATTAAAACAAATCATTGCATTAGGTGATGCAATTTCCACACATCCTCGTCTGTGCACAGTATAGTTTGATTTGAAAAACTGTATATCTGTGCAAATGTAATGGTCATTTCAATCAAAAAGGTGTCTGTAATGGCAGTGTGTTAGCACACCATCCATACTGCACTCCACTCTGCTCTGCACCACTACACGCCACTGCACCCTAGTCTGTATCACTCTACTTTACTCGACTCCATGCCACTGCACTCTTCTCCATTCGGAACCACTCCACATTATGCCACTGCTCTCTATGCTACTTCACACTATGCTTCTCTCCTCTGTACCACTCTACTCTATGCCACTGCACTTTATGCCTCTCTACACCACTGCACTCTGCTCGTCTGCACGCCATACCACTCCAGTCTAGGCAACACCAATCTAATCCGCACAACTCCACTCTCTGCCACTCTGCAACACTGCACTGTACGCCACTGCACTCTAAGCTAATACACTCTATGCTAATGCACTTTACTCTGTAACACTCAACTCTATGCCCCTGCACTCTACATCAATATACTGTACATCATTCTAATCTACTCTGCACCTCTGCACTCTATGCCACGGCACTCTACACTACTTTACCCTATGCCATCACACTCGATGCCACTTTATGCAACTCCACTGTACCCTGTACCTCTCCACTCTAGGCCACCTCACTCTACTGTGAAATAATCTACTTTATGCCACTGCACTCTACATCAATACACTGTACATCACTATAATCTACTCTGCACCTCTGCACTCTATGCCACTGCACTCTACACTACTTTACTCTATGCCATCACACTCTATGCCACTTTATGCAACTCCACTCTAACCTGCACTTCTCCACTCTAAGCCACCTCACTCTACTGTGAAATAATCTACTTTATGCCACTGCACTCTGTGCCACTGCATTCTATGCCACTGCACTCTACCCTGCACCTCTCTACTCTATGCAACTGCACTCTACTCTGAAACAACCTATTCAACGCCACTGTACTCTATACCACTCTGACCAGTGCACTCTAGTTCAATGCACTCTACACCACTGCAAGGGTGACACTTTGCAACACTGCACTGGCCGCCACTATACTCTACACCACTCTGCTCTGTACTACTGCACTCTGCACCGATATACTCTATTCCACTGCATTCTATGCCACTCTACTCTGCCCAATGCCACTCTATGCAACTGCACTCTACACCAGTGCACTCTAAACAGCTGCACTGTATGCCACTGCCCTTTACTCTGCACCACTGTACTCTACGCCACTGTTCTCTGTACCACTCTACACCACTGCACTGACGCGCTACTCTGCAACTCTGCACTCTACACCACTCTTCTCTATGCCACTGCACTCTAGGCACTCTACTCTACTCTACACCACTCTACAATACTCCACTCTGCACCACTCTACACCACTACACTCTATGCCACATGAGTCTACTCTGCACTCTGACACTGCACCATCCTTTATTACTGCACTCTCTGCAACTCTATTGTATGCCACTCTACTCCACTGCACTCTATGTAACTCTACCCCGGGCCACTCTATGCCACTTCACTCTGCACCAATGCACTCTAAACAACTGCACTGTACGTCACTGCCCTGTACTGTGTACCACTGTACTCTACGCCACTGCTCTCTGTGCCACTCTACTCTACTCTACATCACTGCACTGACACTCTACTCTGCAGCGTTGCACTCTCCACCACCGTACTATACACCAATGTACTATGTACTACTGCATTCTATGCCACTGCACTCTATGCCACTCTACTCTGCATCACTCCACTCTACAGCACGTTTCCCTACTCTGCACCACTCTACACTATTCCACTGCACTCCCTGCAACATGAGTCTACTCTGCAATCTATGCCACTGCACCACTAAACACTACTGCTCTCTCTGCTACTCCATTGTATGCCACTCTACTCCACTGCACTCTATGCCACTCTACTCTGTCCCACGCCACTCCATGCCACTGCACTCTAAACAACTGCACTCTACGCTAACGCACTCTAAACAACTGCACTGTACCCCACTGCACTGTACTTTGCACCACTGGGCTCTACGCCACTGCTCCTATGCCACTCTACTCCACTCCACACAATTATGCTACTAACTTTAAGCCATGCTGAACAGCAGCTACTCTGGTGTATAACATGGCTAATGGCTAAAACACACTAGCAAAGCCAATAACTCTTTCGTAGATGAGACCTATTGGCTTTGCCAATGTTTGTTAGTACTATGAGGTACCGAAGTACCTGAAAGAACTGTGAAAAATACAAAATACATCATAATAAAGGCTGCTACAAAATGCGCAAATAAATTTCGATTAAATAAAAAAAAGTGCTTCTCAAATACAGATTTAAATAATATACAGTTTATACTTAGTACCAAAACTTTTTATAACACTCCATTAAAACTACACACTCCACAGCTCACTTTGGAACACCATTACAAAACCTCTCTAAAAGAAATATTTTTGCCACCAGAAAACGTCAAGTGACTCCTTTTAGTAAAGTCAATGCAGGTTTTCAAGCCCCTTTGTATTTGCAGATTTACCAGTTGGGCATATTTGCATGTCTTTAGGGAAGGAGACCCCCTGGCAAGAAGGTCTGATTCTTATCTGCCCGCCCCTCCCTCAGAGCCCCTCTCTCAGAGCACAGGAGACCCCCTGCCTTTCAGTCCAGCTGGGGAAACTCCTCTGCCAGTAATTTCGCCCTGCCTCCGATGCCCTTTAGGTGAAAGGCTGAAATTACGGACAAATGCCGACGGTTAAGGCTTTCATCACAGACAACGGACAGCAGGGCGAAATTACGGACAGGTGGTCACCCTACTCATAGCACCCCGCTCTCTCAGGCACCCCTGGAGTCTCCCAGGCCCCTGCGTCCCCTCACTCACAGCACCCCGCTCTCTCAGGCACCCCTGGAGTCTCCCAGGCCCCTGCGTCCCCTCACTCACAGCACCCCGCTCTCTCAGGTACCCCTGGAGTCTCCCAGGCCCCTGCGTCCCCTCACTCACTGCACCCCGCTCTCTCAGGCACCCCTGGAGCCTGCCAGGCCCCTGCTTCCCCTCACTCACAGCACCCCGCTCTCTCAGGCACCCCTGGAGCCTCCCAGGCCCCTGCGTCCCCTCACTCACAGCACCCCGCTCTCTCAGGTACCCCTGGAGTCTCCCAGGCCCCTGCGTCCCCTCACTCACTGCACCCCGCTCTCTCAGGCACCCCTGGAGCCTGCCAGGCCCCTGCTTCCCCTCACTCACTGCACCCCGCTCTCTCAGGCACCCCTGGAGCCTCCCAGGCCCCTGCGTCCCCTC
The DNA here is from genome assembly GCF_031143425.1 of Pleurodeles waltl. Lineage (NCBI taxonomy): Eukaryota > Metazoa > Chordata > Amphibia > Caudata > Salamandridae > Pleurodeles > Pleurodeles waltl. The sequence continues at coordinate 1,721,127,051 of NC_090445.1, read as the reverse complement.
ACTCACAGCACCCCGCTCTCTCAGGTACCCCTGGAGTCTCCCAGGCCCCTGCGTCCCCTCACTCACTGCACCCCGCTCTCTCAGGCACCCCTGGAGCCTCCCAGGCCCCTGCGTCCCCTCACTCACAGCACCCCGCTCTCTCAGGTACCCCTGGAGTCTCCCAGGCCCCTGCGTCCCCTCACTCACTGCACCCCGCTCTCTCAGGCACCCCTGGAGCCTGCCAGGCCCCTGCTTCCCCTCACTCACTGCACCCCGCTCTCTCAGGCACCCCTGGAGTCTCCCAGGCCCCTGCGTCCCCTCACTCACAGCACCCCGCTCTCTCAGGCACCCCTGGAGCCTCCCAGGCCCCTGCGTCCCCTCACTCACAGCACCCCGCTCTCTCAGGTACCCCTGGAGTCTCCCAGGCCCCTGCGTCCCCTCACTCACAGCACCCCGCTCTCTCAGGCACCCCTGGAGCCTGCCAGGCCCCTGCTTTCCCTCACTCACTGCACCCCGCTCTCTCAGGCACCCCTGGAGTCTCCCAGGCCCCTGCGTCCCCTCACTCACAGCACCCCGCTCTCTCAGGCACCCCTGGAGCCTCCCAGGCCCCTGCGTCCCCTCACTCACAGCACCCCGCTCTCTCAGGCACCCCTGGAGCCTCCCAGGCCCCTGCGTCCCCTCACTCACAGCACCCCGCTCTCTCAGGTACAACTGGAGTCTCCCAGGCCCCTGCGTCCCCTCACTCACAGCACCCCACTCTCTCAGGCACCCCTGGAGCCTCCCAGGCCCCTGCGTCCCCTCACAGCACCCCGCTCTCTCAGGCACCCCTGGAGCCTCCCAGGCCCCTGCGTCCCCTCACTCACAGCACCCCGCTCTCTCAGGCACCCCTGGATCCTCCCAGGCCCCTGCGTCCCCTCACTCACAGCACCCCACTCTCTCAGGCACCCCTGGAACCTCCCAGGCCCCTGCGTCCCCTCACTCACTGCACCCCACTCTCTCAGGCACCCCTGGAGTCTCTTAGGCCTCCTTCTTCCCCTCACTCACAGCACCCCGCTCTCTCAGGCACCCCTGGAGTCTCTTAGGCCTCCTTCTTCCCCTCACTCACAGCACCCCGCTCTCTCAGGCACCCCTGGAGTCTCCCAGGCCCCTGCGTCCCCTCACCCACAGCACCCCACTCTCTCAGGCACCCCTGGAGCCTCCCAGGCCCCTGCGTCCCCTCACAGCACCCCGCTCTCTCAGGTACCCCTGGAGTCTCCCAGGCCCCTGCGTCCCCTCACTCACAGCACCCCGCTCTCTCAGGTACCCCTGGAGCATCTTATGGCCCCTGCGTCCCCTCACTCACAGCACCCCGCTCTCTCAGGCACCCCTGGAGTCTCCCAGGCCCCTGCGTCCCCTCACTCACAGCACCCCACTCTCTCAGGCACCCCTGGAGCCTCCCAAGCCCCTGCGTCCCCTCACAGCACCCCGCTCTCTCAGGTACCCCTGGAGTCTCCCAGGCCCCTGCGTCCCCTCACTCACAGCACCCCGCTCTCTCAGGTACCCCTGGAGCATCTTATGGCCCCTGCTTCCCCTCACTCACAGCACCCCGCTCTCTCAGGTACCCCTGGAGCCTCCCAGGCCCCTGCTTCCCCTCACTCACAGCACCTCGCTCTCTCAGGCACCCCTGGATCCTCCCAGGCCCCTGCGTCCCCTCCCAGCACCCCGCTCTCTCAGGTACCCCTGGAGTCTCCCAGGCCCCTGCGTCCCCTCCCAGCACCCCGCTCTCTCAGGCACCCCTGGAGCCTCCCAGGCCCCTGCGTCCCCTCCCAGCACCCCGCTCTCTCAGGTACCCCTGGAGTCTCCCAGGCCCCTGCGTCCCCTCACTCACAGCACCCCGCTCTCTCAGGTACCCCTGGAGTCTCCCAGGCCCCTGCGTCCCCTCACTCACAGCACCCCGCTCTCTCAGGTACCCCTGGAGTCTCCCAGGCCCCTGCGTCCCCTCACTCACAGCACCCCGCTCTCTCAGGTACCTCTGGAGTCTTGCTTCCCCTCACTCTCAGCACCCCGCTCTCTCGGGCACCCCGGGAGCCTCCTAGGTCCCTGATTCTCCTCACTCACAGCACCCCACTCTCTCAGGCACCCCTGGAGCATCTTATGGCCCCTCCCCCCACCACCCCTATGGTCATGTACATCATCTTGGCCGCCCACTGTCAGGGCCATATTGGGTCAGCCAGGCTCAGCACCCTCCACCCCCATACTAGCCCTGCAGTCAGGTGCTCACACAGTTTCATTGCTCGTGTTCTTGGGGTGCGTGAAGGGCCCAGTTTCTGGGGTGTGCTGCAGTTTGTCCTACTTAAGCCTGAGGCATCGGAGCTTCTTGTGAAACAAAATCTTGGAAACGCCAAACTTCGCAGTTTCTGAAGGTGAATCATGACCGGGCGGGGCTCAAGGTGTCACAGGTGAGGCATCTCTACAAAGCTGGTAGAGTCATAGGTTACCAGGTTCATGCACTAGCTGCAGGGGTGTGCCTGTGAGCTGCAGGTCACATTGCAGTGCTGTAACAATTGTTTCTGGGATTTCATAGCACATCATGTGTAGGAAGTCGATAAGAGGGTCACAGTTACTAAAGCTGATGTGACACCTCAGATGGTTAAAGCTTCTGCTACAGAGATTCATAAACTAGCTTTCACTTTTGAGTACGTTTACGCTTTTTGGTGAGCTTACTACTTTTCAGTATTCACAAACTCTGAGTGTAAGTTACTACTAAAAAAACAATAGTAAGTCCAGCACTACATCTGGTCACCCACTGACATTACTATAAAAGTGTAAATTACTCAGAAGTGTAAGTTACTACAACACGGTAAGTTTCTATAAAAGTGTAAGTTACTCTGGAGTGTGAATTACTCAGAAGTGTAAGTTATTAAAAAGTGTGTTACTCAAAAGTGCTGGTTACTACAAAAGTGTAATTACTCAAAAGTGTAAGTTGCTATGAAAGTCTATGTTACTCAAAGGTGTAAGTTACTACAGCAGTGTAAGTTCTGACAAAAGTGTAAGTTACTATAAAAGTGTAAGTTACTCAAAAGTTTAAGTTACAACAAAACTGTAAGTTACTCCAAGTGTAAGTTACTATAAACGTGTAAGTTAATTAAAGTGTAAGTTATTACAAAAGTGTAATTTGTTCAAGAGTGTAAGTTACTACAACAGTGTAACTCCCTACAAAAATGTAAGTTAAAAAGGGTAAGTTACTCCAAAGTTCAAGTTACTACAAAAATGTAAGTTACTCAAAAGTGCCAGTTAATACAAAAGTGTAAGCTACCCAAAAGTATAAGTTACTACAAACATTAAAGTTACTCAAGAGTGTAAGTTTCTACAACAGTGTAAGTTCTTACAAAAATATAAAAGTGTATGTTACTAAAAAGTTTAAGTTACTACAAAAGTGTAAGTCACTCAAAAGTGTATGTTACTACAAAAATGTACATTACTCAAAGGTGTAAGTTACTAGAACAGTGTAAGTTCCTACAAAAGTGTACTTTACTCAAAAGTGTGAGTCACTACAAAAGGGTAAGTTACTCAAAAGTGTACGTTGCTACAAAAATGTGTCACTCAAAAGTGTAAGTTACTACAAATGTGTGTTACTACAAAGATGTAAGTTGCTATAAAAGTGTGTTACTCAAATGTTTAAGTTATTACAAAAGTGTAAGTTACTCAAAGGTGTGTTACTACAAAAGAGTAAGTTACATAAAAGTGGAAGTTACTACAAACGTATAAGTTACTTCAAAATGTAAGATATTACAAAAGTGTAAGTCACTCAAAAGTATCAGTTACTACAAAAGTGTGAGTTACTACAAGAGTGTGTTACTCAGATGTATAAGTTACTACAAAAGTGTAAATTACTCCGAGGTAAGTTACTACAAAGCCATAAGTTACTACAACAGTGTAGGTTACTAAAAAAGTGTAAGTTATTCAAGAGTGTGAATTACTCAAAAATGTAAGTCACTATAGAAGCTTTTTGCTCAAAAGTACCAGTAACTACAAAAGTATAAATGTTTCAAAAGTGTACGTTATTGCAAAAGTCCAAGTTACTCATGAGTTTAAGTTACTACAACAGTGTAAGTTCCTGTTAGTTCTTCAAAAATGTAAGTTACTATAGAAGTGTGTTTCTCAAAAGTTATTTGAAAGTGAACATTATTACAAAAGTGTAAGCTACTTAAATACATTACTACAACTGTGTAAGTTACTACAGAAATGTAAATTCCCATAAAGTGTAGGTTATTTAGGAGTGTGAATTTCTCAAAGGTGTAAGTTACTACAGAAGTGTAAGTTACTCAAAAGTGCCAGTTAATACAAAAGTGTAAGCTACCCAAAAGTATGTTAGTACAAAAGTTTCAAGTTACTCAAGAGTGTAAGTTACTACAACAGTATAAGTTCTTACAAAAATATGTTGCTATAAAAGCCTGAGGGACTCAAAAGTTTAAGTCACTACAAAAGTGTAAGTAACTCAAAAGTGTAAGTCACTACAAAAGGGTAAGTTACTCAAAAGTGTAAGTTACTACAAAAACATGTTACTCAAATGTGTAACTTACTACAAAAGTGTGTAACTAAAAAGGTGTAAGTTACTATGAAAGCTTGTTTCTCAAACATTTAAGATACTAGAAAAGTGTAAGTTACTCAAAAGTGTAAGTCACTACAAAAGGGTAAGTTATTACAAAAGTGTTACTTACTCAAAAGTGTGTTACTACAAAAGTATGAGTTACTATATGAGTGTGTTACTCAAAAGTTTAAGTTACTACAAAAGGGTAAGTTGCTCAAAATTGTAAGTTACTACAAAAGTGTAAATTACTCAAAATTATAAGTTACTACAAAGGTGTAAGTTACTCAAAATTGTAAGTTGCTACAAAAGTGTCAGTTACTCAAAGGTAAGTTACTACAAAAGTATAAGTTTCTACAAAAGTGTAAGTTACTCAAAAGTGTAAGTTACTCAAAAGTACAGTTTGTGACTCTGTCCCACAGAGTCACATCTGGAATATATAAGTCAGTAGATTAATTCACTCACTGCAGAGGTCTTTGTGTATTATACCTCACTGCTTCAATTCGTCTTTAGAAAACGCATTAGGTTAGTGCTTCTTTTGCACTGGTCTCTGTGTTACTTAGAGATCAACGTTCATGTTCCTATTTACATAGCTCTGCAGATCAGCACATTAACTATTTTCTGTGAGCAGCACACTTCCAGAAGGCATGAAAACAGCATTTATTAAACCCATTTCAGAGAAACAGACTCTGATCCAACAGTCCCAGTTATCATCTATCTGCAGTGACCCGTGATTGCAAAGCCTGTGGACAATCCTGACCTTTCCACAAGTTCCCATAAGATTGCTTTTTGGGTTGATGCACCTACTCAACCCATCTGTATCCTGCTGACCACAGGTCAGAAATGACTTTCTTGTGTCTCAAATCACCTTTGTTTGAGTTGCAGTGATAACGTCGCCCATTTTTCAAGCTCCTAGAGACAGTCCAGTTTTTGAAGCACCTTGTACGAGTGATATGTTTTGAAATATTTGAGTTTCTGCCAAAATGTTTTGTGTTTAGGTATTATCGAGTCCAATACCTCGTGGACCCCAGGCCTACAGTAGTTGCACTTGGCTTAAGATGCACACACTACACAACACACTTGGGATACTATTCGGCAGTGGCCACGGATCACCATACGCCCTTTTATTTACCTCCTCTGGTCACACCTGGCCCTCGGAGTGAGAAACTGCAACATTTCAAGGTAGAGGCCGGGTGGCACTCCACAGCCATCGCAGCTTTTATTAAACTGCTATAGTTCTTCAGCTGTCCATTATTTATGACCAATCATGTTCTCTCAGTCTCTGGCAGGGAGCACAGATTGGGTGGAGGTTATATCACTGACACCAGGTGCTGCGTTCACTCCGTCTTCCGTGCTGGGCATATCTCGAGGTCCCCCGCCCAGGGACATAGACGACCTTTCTTCACTTTGAGTGGGTACCAGGTTAGTGGTAGTGCATCTGAGGATACCAGGGCTTCCAGAGAGAGCGTCTTCTGTCTGTGACACTGGCATGGGAAGGTCATCTTGGCCGATGTCATCTTCCCTGCTGACTTTTTGTCCTGGTGCATTAGCAAAGTCATCAGAGTCAGAACGCTTTTTAAACCAAGACACTTTTCGCACCACCCTGTGGTCTCCTCACTGCACGGTAACCATGGTGCGATGGATTTTCACTTTTTACCAGACGTCCCATTCGTGGAGGGTGCAGAACTTCCATCCTGGGTATCTGTCACTCATAATGACTTTGGCCCTCATTCTGACCTTGGCGGGCGGCGGAGGCCGCCCGCCAAAGTCCCGCCGTCAGGTTACCGTTCCGCGGTCGAAAGACCGCGGCGGTAATTCTGACTTTCCCGCTGGGCTGGCGGGCGGTCTCCTTCAGACCGCCAGCCAGCCCAGCGGGAAAGAGGCTTCCACGATGAAGCCGGCTCGGAATCGAGCCGGCGGAGTGGAAGCTGTGCGACGGGTGCAGTTGCACCCGTCGCGTATTTCACTGTCTGCGCAGCAGACAGTGAAATACATGTAGGGGCCCTCTTACGGGGGCCCCTGCAATGCCCATGCCAGTGGCATGGGCACTGCAGGGGCCCCCAGGGGCCCCGCGACCCCCCCTACCGCCATCCGGATCTCGGCGGTCCGACCGCCGGGATCTGGATGGCGGTAGGGGGGGTCGGAATCCCCGCGGCGGTGCAGCAAGCTGCGCCGCCGCGGAGGATTCAATGGGGCCGCGGTACACTGGCGGGACCCCGCCAGTGGTGCCGGTCCGACCGCGGCTTTACCGCCGCGGTCGGAATCCCCATTGGAGCACCGCCGGCTTGTCGGCGGTGCTCCCGCGGTCCTCCGCCCTGGCGGTCAAAGACCGCCAGGGTCAGAATGAGGGCCTTTGTCTCCTACTTGGAGGGATGAGGCCTTCGCCCCATGTCTCAGGCTGGCCTTATCGTTGGAGTTCTTTCTTTTCTCCAGAGTGACCTGTACATCTAGCACTGCCAGCATCTGTTCCGCACCTGCTGGAATGCCATCCCTTGTAATACTTTGAAAACATTAAGTCCACCGGGGCACAGTTGGTGATAATATGTGGGACCTGCCGAACGGCCCTCAGAAACCGACGCAGGCCGCACTCTGCGGCCACTACTTGATTAGCGCCAATCCTAAGAGCTCGGTTTAGAGTTCTCATAAACCTTTCCACCTCCCCATTAGCTTGAGGCCACTGAGGGGATATTTTCTGGTGTCGGTTAGCCAAAGAAAATAGGTAGTCTTGGGACTCCTGTACCTGGAACAGCGGACAGTAGTCAGACTTTATTTCTTCATGTAGGCCCATCAGTGCAAATATCTTCCGCATTAAAGGCTTTACCTTAGAAAAGGACATTGACTGCATTATTTCCACAATGAAGAATTTGGAGTGGGCGTCCAGAAGTACGACTGTCAGCCCCGCATCTGGGAAACTTCCAAAGTCCATACTTATCTTGGACCAGGGCTTCAAGCTGGGCTCCCTGGTATGCGCAGGAGCTGGAGGTGAGTCCCCTCGAGTGATGGTGCATGAATGGCAACTACGCATTCTTTCTTTGACTTGGGTATTCATTCCAGGGAACCACACCTTGCTGCATAGCCTGGCTTTTGTTTTTACCACACCCTGGTCCCTGGTGAGCCCGATTGATCATTCCTGCCCACGGATTCTGAGGCTTCACTAATTGTGGTTCTCATAGCAGCAGGCCCTCTGAGCTTTCGCTTAGCTCGTTCCACACCCTCTATCATTGCTGCTTTGCAGTTTGCTCGACATTTGTTAGTGAACTGGATCCATCGAGGAACCTCTGCCTCTGCCTCTGGGAGATACTTTTATCTTTCTTAGTCACCTCTTGATATCCTAGATGGTGAGTACCTTCGGGCATGATTCGTACACAATCATTTGTACAAAATATTCAGCTCCATTATCCTCTTCAGTGCACTGATGATCTTCTACATGCGGGGGGGTGTTGATATGTAATCATCTGGGTTGTTAATCTCTGGTTGATAGACAACTTCAAAAGAGTAGGGTTGCAGCTGCATGGCCTATCTCTCAATCCTCAGGGGTGCTACCCAGGCTGACCCAGAGAATAGTGGTGTGAGTGGTTTATGATCTGTGACCCCCTGGAACAGCGTCGGCACAGATATAGATGAAGGTGGCAGCACACCCATCTGATGGCCAAGGCTTCTCGCTCAATTTGAGCGTATTGGGTCTTGGTGTCTTAGAATGCTCGGCTAGAATAAGCAACTGGGACCTACACTCTGTTGGTTCTTTCTTGCAGAAGTACCATCCCTAGCCCTACTGGGCTGGCATCGACTACCAACTCCGTGTTTGCTGCAGGTCGAAATATGCCATTGTGGCATCTCCAAGGAGGACTTCTTTGATGCCCCACATAGCTCTCTTAGCCTCTGGGCCCCATTCCCATGGTGCAATTGCCTTGGTTAGTGTCTGGAGAAAGTCTGATAGCATGGCCAGGTTAGGGTGGAACCTTTCATAATATATAGCCATCTCAAGAAAAGCCCTCACTTCTATTGGATTCTGGGGTATCGAAGCATTCCTCATTGCATCTGCTTTCTTGGGGTCCACCTTCAGGCTATCAGAAGAGAATAGGTAGCTGAATAACTCAACAGAGTTCTGGTTGAACAAACACTTCCATTGCTGTAACGTCAGGCCACAGTTTGAGAGTCAATGAAGGGCAGCCCTCAGCTTCACATGGTGCCCTTTGAGGCTTTCTGAGAAGATTAGTACATCATCACTAATGTTTAGTACTCCTGTCAGTCCAAAGTGGGTCTCTCCGATGATGTTTTGGAATACCTCCATGGCTGAGGAGATGCCAAAATCTAGCCGGCGGTATTGCCTAAGACCTACATGTGTGGACTTGAGGCTTCACAGTAGTTGCACTCTGCTCAAGATGCAGACATTGCACAGCACACTTGGGATTCTATTCGGCACTGGCCACGAAGAACCGTTCACCACTTCATGTATCTCCCCCGGCTGTGCCTGGCCCTCGAAGTGAGAACCTGCATCATGTCATGGCAGTGGCAGGTGGTACAATGAGATCCTTTCATAAACGTTGTCACCTACCCCTCCTGCTTCCCTTCTCCAAGCCTGGGCATGTTTCTATTGAAACACGGTATGAGCATGAACAAGGTGTGCTGCTGGCTGGGGGACCAGAGGAGACCCCAAAACAGGAGACATATCAGCGTAAATCTTTAGAAGACCTTGGTGCAAGGCTTTTGGGCTAAGAGAAGTCTGAATGCACACCTTAAAAACACCTCAGTAGCAGACACAAACACTCAGGGGTGGCCAGTGATGCTGCTAAAAAAAAACCAAGGTAAATAAAAGGCGTTTGTTTGGAGGACGTGAACCTTTCACTCCGATCAGCAATTGTACACTGTGGCCCAGATGTGCAGCCCTGTCACACTAGAGGTGGGCGAGCCAAGCCAGAGCCGAGCCAAGGGTGGAGCTCGGCCCGAGCCCATGCATGAACTGGGCGAGCCAAGCCAGAGCCGAGCCAGGGGTGGAGCTCGGCCCGAGCCCATGCATGAGCTGGGCGAGCCAAGCCAGAGCCGAGCCAAGGGTGGAGCTCGGCCCGAGCCCATGCATGAGCCGCGTCCTGAACATGTTTACAATGTAAGTCAGACCACAAGCCTCACGTAACATATGACGAGGTTTCTTCCAAACTCTAAAAACTGCATTCCTGTAACATGGGGAGGGCCTGACAGTAATACATCAGATTATAGCACTGCTCCGAGAAGCCCTTATTAAAAGTGATAGTTTTTAAACATGAACTTAGAATAGGTCCTGCCCCCACCCTGGCGCTGATGCCATTAGTGAATTGAGGCGACTAAGTTGTCAAGTGCACCCTCCATATGGCCCAGATTGATATAGGTAGAACAACATCATAGCCCATTAAATTAAATATAATATTGTTGTACAGCCAGTGTGGAACTGGGAGCAAATCTAGACCCAGTCACCCCCAAAAAATGCCCCCCATTCATCCTTTTGCAAAACATTTGTTGTTAATCAGTGTCACTGGGTTAATTTTTTAGATCTACTGGGTAAAAGAAGGACCCGCCAATCACCAGTTTCATAAAGGGACGATCGTTCAACTCAGAATTTTTGGGAAAAATCAAGAGTCTCTGGATGAAACTAAGAGACTCACCTGCCAAGGTGGAGAAACAATTTTGCAGATCCTCCCTGCGCTCGAGTATCAGACTATAACAGCCCACATTTGACCCACATGCATGGGCCCATCACTCAGCGCCCAGCTGCCCATCTTCCCAAAGTCTATAGCTCGTAGGATGAACTCACATATCTGAATATGCTTTCATATGTGGTGATGCAGAAAAGGGAGGATGGGAAATAAAATATTTGTCTAAGATCACATATTTTGGTTAAGTGGAGAAGCCGGAATTCAGGAGGACCTTGAGCTGAGACAGAGCCAGGCTTCAAGCTCGACCCTGGCCCGAGCTTCCAGAGGCTCGCCCACCTATGTCACGCAATGCAGCACGGCACCAAAAGGCGCTGGGCTGTGTTGAGTGAGAGGGAGAGAGCAGGAAAGCACCGTACCTACAGAGATATTGCACTACCCTGCTCTCTCCCCAGCGCTGGCACAGAACCATGCTGCCAAGCGCCACGCCCAGTGTAAAGGGCAGTGACATTCTGATGCCCTCACCACAGGACATAGATCCCTATGTGGTGTGTTCCCTATGGTCTAGTGACCCCTGCTGGTGGCACCCTAGGTGGGTGCCTAGAAGGACCTTGCTGTAATGTCTGGGACAGAGGGCCAGCAGCCACCCAGACATTCAACACATGCACTGGAGAAGGGGGAAGGTACACTGCAGAGGATGAGGGGGAAGGAGGGAGTGTGGGGGAGGAGCTACCCATGCAGCAGGCCTTGAATTCAGAAAGTGCAGCATCTATATTTGGAAGCTCGGGGCCTGAGTCACACAGGTAAAGTTAGTCCAAAAGTCTCACTTAGACCAAAAGTCTAACTTTACTACTTTTCAGTAGTCACAAAGGTAAAGGTAGGTCAAAAGCTTAACTTTGCTATCAGTAAAGTTACTAGTAGTAACTTACTTTTGTGACTACCGAACAGTAGTAAAGATAGACGTTTGGTCTAAGTTTAACATTTTGGTCTAACTTTACCTTTGTGAATTGGGTCCTTTGACGCTAGATGTGTCCAGACCTCCCCTTGCAGAGCAGCTCAGCGCTTTTCTTCCATAGGAAGAAGAGAAGACGAAAAATTGGAATATTTCCAGGTTTACCGTGAATGTCTGGGTCTGGAAAGTTCCTGTAAGGATGAAGGAAGGCATACTCTTCCTCAGCAAGAGACACGAGTGTCTGGTCCTGTCCATAGCAGCCTGTTGTAATGTCTCTCCCAGGACTGGGAGCACACAGGTGTTCCTGGAACAGATAGACCTGCGCCTGCCTTGGGGAACACCACTGGACCAGTGGCAGATGGACATTACTTCAGTCATCCCATGAGTAGCTCCTTCCCAGGGTCTGGAAGTCAGGAGGGCCTCCTGGTCTGAGAGAGCTGAAGATGCTGCAGAGGGTTCCAGGACCAGATGTAGCTGGACACTTCGGTGTGGACCTGAACTCATCTTGGAGGAACCCCTGGAAACTGCTGATTGGTGTTTGAAGAACCAGCACTAAAGATGTGCAGCACCACTTTTATTGTACCCCGTAGCACTCCCTTAGCACCCCCTAATCTAGATACGATGCACCATGGTGGTAGCTAGGGAACTAGCATCAGAATTTTTGGCGCTAGTTCGGATCTTTGCAGGATTAGCATTAAAAATGTTGACGCTAATCCTGCAAAGACCATTAATGCCCATTGTAAATAATGGTGTGCCTCCATTTAACGCCTGCTCTGAACAGGCGTTAAAAGTGCTGAAAAAAATGACGCAAGAAATCTCATATTTCTTTGCACTATTTTTCCAGCCCCCCTAATGGGGGAACGCCCCCTTTGCATGCATTATGCCTGGCGCAGGCATAATGTAGCGCAAAGGGTTACAACGTGCCGCAATGCATGCATTGTGCCACTTTGTAAATTTAGTGTGGTGATTTTGGCCTAGTTGGGCCACAAAGAAAAATGCCGCTAATTTGGCGCAAGGAGAAGCTAGGGGCTCTTAAATCTGCCCCTTAGTTTTATCACCTACTTTTTAAACAAGAACGTTTGCTGCTACAAGTGTTGTGAACTGTTTGTAGGTCACACCCTCACCCTTCTTGAACAAGTTGCATTGCAGGCATTACTTTTAGTGCTAAAAAAGAAAAACACGTTTTTAAATAAGTACACCAATCAGGTTTTCAGTGAGTTCTGATCCATGCCCTTTAATTGTTCTGATAATTTATTTATTAAATTCTACTTTGTTTGGATCTTTTACATTCTTTGTCTTCTTAACAACATTTCTGTTTTGGTACTTGAAGGTATTTCCAGCCCTGACAAGTTCCCTAGGTCCAAATGTGATGTGCTGCCTAGTGTTGACGCAGGCGCCCTTGACACTGGTGTGAAGGTGTCTGTGTTGTCAGCAGACACCTTCCTGCACAAAAACAATCCCGAGAGGTTTTTTCCTTTTCCTCTGTGTGCTTCAGAATGCCTCACACATAGAAAGAGCAAAAGCGAGGAGAGATAAAGATACTTCTCCTCATTGCGCCTCCCTTAGGGAGCGTACGATTTTTACGCATTCCCGGGTTTACAATGCTTTGTAAATCTGGGAATGTGTCAAAAACCAATGAGTTTCGTCTGGGAAAACACCCCGCAATGCACATGGAATGCCTCTTTGACATAGATTAAGGCACTGCCTTGCCATACACCATATCTATGAGGCCATGAAAAGCCATGCAAAGTGGCTTTGCGTGGCCTTGTAAATATTGGCCTGCACAATGCACTGCAGGCGCGTCACAAGAAGTGACGCATCAGCGATGCACAGGGCTTGTAAATAAGCCCCTTAGTGTGTAATTTGAAACCTAAGATAACTGACTGCAGCACACAGCACCATGTCAGTCTCATCAGCACCACAGAGGGGTTTGTAACCTGTTGTGACAGATGAAGCTTCAGCGCAACAGGGGGATAAAAATACTTTTAAATACTAGACACCCGCAGTAGCAGGTTGAAATGGTGGAAGTGTAGTACAAGGCACTATATAAAACACAAATAATTAGCTCTGCTGTAGTTTACCCACAGCTGCTTTACAAAGCATAGCGGCTGAAGTGGAGGAAGACAGGATGAAGAGAGTGTGAAATCTCTCGGCGACAGCGAGGGAAGCTGATTCATTGCCCAGGACGACACAGTGTGCGTGTGAGGATGCCAGGATTCAATGTGTACCATTCTGGAGCACCGTTACCCTATGCACCTCATCTTCCTTTGCCCTCACGGTCACAACCTGTGGCTAGAAAATTCCTGGGCGCGTGAAGGTTTTCCAACTGTGCTTCTGAAGGGGTGAGTGAGAGTGTGATGGGAGCTGGGTCCCAGTGGGGGGGTCGGGTGGAGTGGCTGTGGCCAGAGTTTCGCACTGGGCACTATAACTTTGAATGTCAATGTATCAATTTGGCCTGTTTTATGGCCTGATGGCACAATTATTACTGTTAATTTCCCAGGTATTACCACAAGCGAGTGTTATGCACTGCATTTACCACAATGCATCAGGACTAATTCTGTGCTGGTATGCCAGGCAGGGTCTCCCTCCTCTTATGTTAGTACCACTAACAATGCCTGCACCAAGCACCAATGCATGCAGTCACCCATACCGTGCAAAATATATATACAGTTTGTCTTTACAAGTTCAAAACTGCCCCAATTTCCAAACACGGACCACTTTTTTACATTTATGAATCAGTAATTAGAGAAGCTTTTATTTTGGTGCCTGGGCCTATTTTCTGTCCCCGTCCATTGCTGCCTCCGTTCTGGGTTTATGGTTAAAAAAAAAAAATACCCCTTTATTCGCTGGGCCTCAGTGCCACTGCATTCGGTGCACTATTGCCAGCTACGACCCTCCTCTTCACTGTCTCTAACACGCAGTTGCTTTGAGAGCCCGTACAGACCTCATAAAGGATCAACATGGTGTCTTCATCTTACTTTCAGTCTGCACTCACTGGCCCAGCAGCAGTGCTTAATCTGCAATAAGTTAGGTGCCAGGGCCCGCAGAAGATAATACTAACTTTTAAAGTATATTGATTTATTAATCGACTGTTGTTGTGCTCATTCCTAAATTGAACAAACAGCACCACCATGTGGCAGACTGTCATAAGTGTTGCTGTTGTCAATGAAGTGCTGGTGCTGAGTACCGAAAACCACCAGGTCAAATTAAGCAGTGCCAGCAGTTAAGCCTCAGAAGTTGTTGGCTTGGATTTCCCGCCACCCTCCTCCTGTGATTCTATGTTTTAGTGCAGCTAAGAGTGATGTGTGCTTGTGTTTGTCTAAATCCAGCTTAACTAGTCATCATATTGCTCAGCTTGGAGAACTGGTCAGATTAACAGCAGAACCAACATGCAGACAGAGCTCGTGTGTGTCAGGGCTCAGCACGCATACCAGTACTGTGATGGTGCCAAATGTAACTATTTATCGAGAGATCTTAAAGTGCAGTGTGTCGCCTTTCAGTTACTTCAAAAGATCAAAGTGACAGGAAATACCAGTGCGTGCAGTGGTTGTACTGGTGACCATGCCAATGCTGGACATCATGGGTGCAAAGGTGGGCGTGGCCATGCTAGTGCTGGACATCATGGGTGCAGTGGTGGGCGTGGGTATGCTAGTGCTGGACATCATGGGTGCAGTGGTGGGCGTGGCCGCGCTAGTGCTGGACATCATGGGTGCAGTGGTGGGCGTGGCCGCGCTAGTGCTGGACATCATGGGTGCAGAGGTGGGCGTGGCCGTGCTAGTGCTGGACATCATGGGTGCAGTGGTGGGCGTGGCCATGCTAGTGCTGGACATCATGGGTGCAGTGGTGGGCGTGGGTATGCTAGTGCTGGACATCATGGGTGCAGTGGTGGGCGTGGCCATGCTAGTGCTGGACATCATGGGTGCAGTGGTGGGCGTGGGTATGCTAGTGCTGGACATCATGGGTGCAGTGGTGGGCGTGGCCGCGCTAGTGCTGGACATCATGGGTGCAGTGGTGGGCGTGGCCGCGCTAGTGCTGGACATCATGGGTGCAGTGGTGGGCGTGGCCATGCTAGTGCTGGACATCATGGGTGCGGTTGCAGTGGTGGGCGTGGCCGTGCTGGTTACCATGGTTACAGTACTGGTTGTTGTAGGGGGGACGTCTGCATGGAAATGGAAGCAAAGAGATCTGTCATCAGGGCAGGTGCCCAGCAGGAGGTGAGCACCGGGGCCTGGGCTCTCATGTGCAGGGGCAGAGGAGGTCTTACCCCCCAGGGCAATGCTTCCTCAGAGACCCTCACTGGTGCAGAGCAATCATTTAAAGGTTTTAACAGGAGCGGCACGAGGCAACTAACACGGCTCATACCGGAAGAGGCGTAGTCTGCCCCCTCCCCAGCCCCTCACACTGCCACACACCCACAGACTTCTTAGCGCTAGAGAGGTGTCAACACAAGATCTGGCGCTGAGGCGTAGTCTGCCCCCTCCCCAGCCCCTCACAATCCCACACACCCACAGACTTCTTAGCGCTACAGAGGTGTGAACACACGACCTGGCGCTGAGGCATAGTCTGTCCCCCCCACCCCCACCCCAGCCCCTTACACTCCCACAGACTTCTTAGCGCTACAGAGGTGTCAACACAAGACCTGGCGCTGAGGCATAGTCTGTCCCCCCCACCCCCACCCCAGCCCCTCACACTCCCACAGACTTCTTAGCGCTACAGAGGTGTCAACACCAGACCTGGCGCTGAGGCATAGTCTGTCCCCCCCACCCCCACCCCAGCCCCTCACACACCCACAGACTTCTTAGCGCTACACAGGTGTCAACACAAGACCTGGCGCTGAGGCATAGTCTGCCCTCTCCCAGCCCCTCACACACCCACAGACTTCTTAGCGCTAGAAAGGTATCAACACCAGACGTGGCTCTAAGGCATAGTCTACCCCCTCCCAGCCCCTCACACTCTCACACACCCACAGACTTCTTAGCGCTACAGAGATGTCAACACAAAACTCAATGACCCGCGCGCTGTCCCTCGTGGCCCACAAAGTGGTTTCTGCCTGGGCAGTAGAATCCTTTTAGTTTCCCCTTCAAACTGAAGGCGGGGCGGTGTCTCCCCCATCCCATTGGGGGGTTTGCACTTTTCTTTGTTCTCGCTGTACCCCCAGTGGCCGGACGTCCCCGGGGGCTCCTCCCTCTCCCTTGAGGGGGAATGCCATATGTCCTTTGTTGGATTGCCGCTGAGGCGGCTTTGAAAAATAATTTCCGGGTCCCCGGCAGCGGTTAATGCGCCGGACCCTGATGCCCCCTACGGGGGTGGTCCTTTGCCCAAACCAACCCTGCACTCCAGGGGCTCTGTCGAACGTTGTGTGTGTGGAGGGGGCTTGGGATCAGTCTGGACTGACGCCTTCATCCACTGACCGCTTCACATGCTCTGTAGAGATGCCCCCGGACACGTAGGTAAGAGGTCGGTATTTATTGAGGGCAAGCCCTCTACACCCAGCGTCCTCTCTCTCCACCCCAACTCCAGCAACTGATGCCCCCCGTTCCCTTCCCCCGGTCTCCCCGACCCCAGGGCATTCTGTCACCCCAGCACAGGTCACTGGGACACCAAGGAACAATCACCCCCAGGCCCTGACCTCACGGGTCCCTCATTCCGTTGTCACAGCCCCCCCACTGCTGGACCACGCGAGAGAGGGGCCCGGGGGGCTCGGGGGGTGGTGGGGGCTCCACCATACCCTGGGTGAGTTCACCCTACACAACACCTGGCAAGGGGCACCTGTACCCATTCTCCACATCCCGAGGGGCGATGGGTGAACCGGCCCTGGCCTGTGAGCGCCCCACGCCAGCCACGTCCTTGTCGTAGGTCGGGCTTCACACAAGGCTGCGAGGCCCCCGGCAGCGCCCGGCGACAAGACTCACAACCTTTCAAACCCCCCCAGAGCCTCCCACAACCCTCCGACGTGCGCAGCGGCGCGCCAGGAGGGATCCTGGAGAAGGCCACGGCACCACAGCGCCTAGAGGTCCACAGCGCCTAGAGGCGGCCCTGCCCTTGAGCAGCGCTCACCCCAACTACGGGCCAATCTCCTGGCCAACATATTAGGATTCTTTCCCGCAAATGACTCTTAATTTCGCGAGGAGGAGTCATTACGTAATCATTGTTAATTCAGTGTTAAAGAGTAATACGGAATTACTGAAATCACCCCCATTACTCCAGCTAATTACAGTTCCGCCCAGGCCCACCTAAGACCAGATATGCAACATCAAAGTTGTGGTGAGGAACACTTCATCTACCAGACTGATCTTTCAAGGCTTCGGCAGCGCCTTGAAGAACCTTAGCGTGGCATAACATGCTACATGAGCCGTCCCCAACCCAGCTTCCTTTCCTAGCAGTTGTTGGATTTGTGCTGGTCTTTCACCCTGTACAGCGCTCCACTGCCTTTTGACTAACTTTGCAGTACAGAAATACCATATACATAGATGCATACATACGTACAAGCATACATATGCACACATACACATCTACTTACATGCATACATAGATACATACATATGTACACACATACCTACATAGACATATACATATACATACATGCATACATACCTACATAGATACATATGTACATACCAACATACATACATAGATACATGCATACATACACACACATGCACCCAAATACACCTATATACATACATGCATACATACCTATATGCATACATACATATATATATATATATATACATATACCTACATATATGTATACATACATATATAAATACTGTAGGAAAGTACCATCTTGCCTGGGATGTTACCCCCATTTTTACCTGTGTGTCAGTTTGTTTTTGCCTGTGTCACTGGGATCCTGCTAGCCAGGACCCCAGTGCTCATAGTTGTGGCCTGAATGTGTTCCCTGTGTGATGCCTAACTGTCTCACCGAGGCTCTGCTAACCAGATAACGAATGCAAGAGCTCACCAGAGTTCCTCTGCATCTCCCTCTTCGACTTCTGCCAAGGATCGACCGCTGACTGCTCCAGGACGCCTGCAAAACTGCAACAAAGTAGCAAGAAGACTACCAGTGACATTGTAGCACCTAATCCTGCCGGCTTTCTCGACTGTTTCCTGGTGGTGCCTGCTCTGAGGGCTGTCTGCCTTCACCCTGCACTGGTAGCCAAGAAGAAATCTCCTGTGGGTAGACGGAATCTTCCCCCTGCTAACGCAGGCACCAAACTTCTGCTTCACCGGTCATCTGGGTCCCCTCTCATCTTGACGAGCCTGGTCCCTGGAACACAGGCCCTGGGTCCAAGTGTCTCCCACAGTCCAGTGGCCCTTCTGTCCAAATTTGGTGGAGGCAAGTCCTTACCTCCCCACGCCAGACAGCAAACCTGTGAACTGCGTGATTTGCAGCTGCTCCGGCTTCTGTGCACTTTTCCAAGGATTCCTTTGTGCACAGCCTAGCCTGGGTCCCCAGCACTCCGTCCTGCAGTGCTCAAGCCGCTAAGTTGGACTCCGACGTCGTGGGACCCTCCTTTTGTGACTCTGAGTTCACAGATCTTCTAAGTACCTGCTCCGGTACTTCTGCGGGTGCTGCCTGCTTCTACAGGGGCTCTCTGAGTTGCTGAGCGCCCCCTCTGTCTCCTCCTCCAGGGGACAACATCCTGGTCCTTCCTGGTCCCCAGCAGCATCCAAAATCCTCCACGACGACCCTTGCAGCTAGCAAGGCTTGTTTGCAGTATTTCTGCGTGGAAACACTTTTGCAACATCCAGCACGCCGGCGGACATCTTTCATCCAAAGGAGAAGTTCCTAGCCCTTTTTGTTGTTGCAGAATCTTTGGCTTCTTCCACCCAGAGGCAGCCTTCTTGCACCTTCATCCGGGGTTTCCTGGGCTCCTGCCCCCCCTGGACACTATCGTGACTCTTGGACTTGGTCCCCTTGCCTTGCAGGTCCTCCGGTCCAGGAATCCGTCTTCAGTGCTTTGCTGGTGTTTGTGGTTCTTACAGAATCCCCATATCACGACTATTGTGTTCTTGGACACCCTGAATGTTTTCTCACAGTCCCAGCGACCCTCTACAAGCTCCCATAGGTCTGGGGTCCATTCGTGATTCGCATTCCACTTTTGTAATATATGGTTTGTGTTGCCCCAAGACCTATGTTCACCTATTGCATCCTATTGTAATTCTGCACTGTTTGCATTACTTTTCTTACTACTACTTACCTGTTTTGGGTTTGTGCACATATAACTTGTGTATATTACATACCTTCTAACTGAGGGTACTCACTGAGATACTTGTGGCACGTTGTCATAAAAATAAAGAACCTTTATTTTTAGTAACTCTGAATATTCTGTTTTCTTATGATTTTGTGCTATATGATATAAGTGGTATAGTAGGAGCTTTGCATGTCTCCTAGTTCAGCCTAAGCTGCTTTGCCATAGCTACCTCTATCAGCCTAAGCTGCTAGAAACACCTCTATTATACTAATAAGGGATAACTGGACCTGGCACAAGGTGTAAGTACCACAAGGTACCCACTATAAGCCAGGCCAACCTCCTACAATGAGTGCGAGTGTGAGAGCAATAACTCATGCATGAGTGCAAGTGTGAGAGCAATAACTCATGCATGAGTGTAAGTGTGAGAGCAATTACTCATGCATGATATGCATGAGTGCAATGTGAGAGCAATAACTCATGCATGAGTGCAAGTGTGAGAGCAATAAGTCATGCATGAGTGCAAGTGTGAGACCAATAACTCATACATGATTGCAAGTGTGAGAGCAATAACTCATGCATGAGTGCAAGTGTGAGCAATTACTCATGCATGATATGCATGAGTGCAAGTGTGAGAGCAATAACTCATGCATGAGTGCAAGTGTGAGAGCAATAACTAACGCATGAGTGCAAGTGTGAGAGCAATTACTCATGCACGAGTGAAAGTGTTTTGGAGTCCATGCCGAGGAAAGTGCCGGCATGGAGACAAGTAAGAAGATGAACTTTGTTGAAGTGTTTGTTCCGAACACCAAAATACGCTCTAGCGTAGTGGAGTGTACTCGACCGCATTACTCCTACAGTTTTCTATCTAAAACGCCACATTCATGCCGTCAGCACATTTGGGAGGAGCATCTTTCTTGCCACCACTGCTCGGGTTGCTTTGTGTATACATGAGGAATAAAACTAACTAGTGACTCAAATCATCTTTCCTGCCTCAATCTGACATAATCTGTCATCACATGTTGTCATATACCCACTCGATTCCTGAGCTGCATCATAACGGGACAAGCATTCAATACAAGGAAGGATCTGCTGCCAACCAACTTCCGGAAGCTAAACCCCACAAAGAGTGAATTCTTCCTCTTTGCCAACAGCACTAAAGAACCTCAGATTCAAGCCCAGATCTCCAGTTTAAATCAGAGTCAACTGGTCGAATGAATAACTCAACAGCAACTGCACCAGTTTGGAATGAGTGAAAAGATGTGCTACACTGCTTCTCACTCGAGGAAGTGAGCACCGTCCACCCGCAAGTCCCAAATAATCACAGACTCTAAGCAGTGACATCCTACAGTGTGAACCATACAACAGGTGAACAGAAAGTCATGCATTTTGCCAATAGCACCACTTGACACCCATATTGTCAATCTTCAAAGGAAAACTTTATTGTAGTCCTTCTGGGATGATATCTGACTCACATCACTCCTTCTCTGCGGCTGGTAGGTCCTCTCTTCCTATAAGGTCTCAGGGTTGCTGGCCTCATGCCAGAACCAGCAGAAGACACTGAATTGTGAACACAAAACAGACTGAGGGCCTGATTTCCATCTTGGCGAGCGGGGTCACTCTGTCATAAACGTGACGGATATCCTTCTGCTGTGTTACGATTCTATTATAGCCGACGGAGATTGTAATATGGTGGACGGGATATCCTTCACATTAGTGACAGTAACTAATCCGCAGACACAGTAACAGGACCTGAGTGACGCCCATTCACTGGGATCATAAAATGCACATCTAGCTGTACATCTCCTCCTGTATTGTGCTTCGAAGCGCTGCATCCCATAACACCATAACCACACCTCAGCGGTCATCACGCACGGCATGGATACATTTCCCACGTAAGCTCAAAACAAGACGCTGTCCAGCGCCTTAAGACGCTCACAGACATTTACGGTGCTTTATAAATCCCGATTGAGTGATTGACTGATTGATCGATGTGAGCAAGCACTTCAGCCGCTCGCACTGGTATAGTCAGTACTGTGCAGTAAGTGCTACACAAACACCACAATGCACAGCACACAGGCCCAGCAGCTTGGAGAGGCTCCTTCTGAGGCTGTTTCCAGTGTGCACCCTGTATCAGAGGAACTCTGTACCTGGGACACACATAACGTGCCTACTGTTTACTCACAGTTACCCCTGGCAAACAGCCATTTTCTGCTACAGGCTTCCTTCTGGTCAATATTAGAACAGGCCTCCCAGGGCACCCCTCAGAACTCTTTGTAAAACCTTTGGTTTTCCACCTGATGTAAAATGCACTGTTCAACCCCCTACTTAACCTGTTCTTGGGGTAGGAGTCCTGTTAAGTGGTTTGAGGTCGCACCCTAGTTTCCACAGCTGCGCTTGGTTGACGCCATAGGAACAGGTAGAGACGAGGCCCCAGCAATGGTGACCGCCACTCTCAGTAGGGGCTTCTCACTCCTCCTTCCTAGGGTGGCCCACTGATGAACTGGTTAGCGCCAACACACTGCCCATGGTGGCCAAACTCTTTCTAAGGTCTGTTAACCCCATTTCCTTGGGTAACAACCTGACGAGTCGATCTCTTACTTGGGGCCGCATTTAAGAAAAGTGTCTCTGCAGCCCGTGCACCCAGTACAGCGCCACTTTTCTTCGCCCTTTAGCGCTCCTCCTAACGCCACCACGTGTACGCCATATCTAAGATACGGCGCACCATGGCAGTAGTTAGGGAAAGTAGCGTCAACATTTTTGATGCTAGTGAAGAGGTTTTCAGGATTAGTGTCAAAAATGTTGACGCTAATCTTGCAAAGATCATTGAGGTCCATTGTAACCAATGGGAGCCTCCTTTTAACACCTCCTCTGAGAAGGCGTTAAAAGTGCAGAAAAATATGACGCAAAGAAATCTCTTAGATTTATTTGTGACATTTTTTAGGCCCCCTCAATGGGGTAACTCCCCCTTTGCATACATTATGCCTGGTGGGGGCATAATGTAGCGCAAAGGGTTACAAAATGGCACAATGCAACCATTGTGCCAGTTTGAAAATTTGGTGTGCCAATTTTGGCCTCGTTGGGCCACATTAGCATAAAAAAAATGATGCTATTGTGGTGCAAGGAGGCAATAGGGGTTCTTAAATCTGCCCCTTAGATCTCAAGCATGGTCACCCTCACTCTCAGTAAGGGCATGCCAGCCCCCCAGCCACCTTCTTAGGGTGAGACGCCAATGACGCAGTGTCACGCACCAGCCATGTCACTGTCAGGACATGGAATTGTAATTTAATTTGTATAGCGCTTACTACTCTGACGAGGCGCCGAAGTGCTTTTCGGCGAGTAGCAATCTACTCTGGAACCCCAAAGGATTACTGGTGGATTAGTGTAAGAAATATAAGTTAATTTGAGCCGTGGCCATGTGAGTACATGTTAGGTTTTATAGGATTATGGAGGGATGGAGGAGGGAAGAGTCTAGAAAGTGGTATCTGGGAGATCATAGAGTAAGATAAGGTTTGGGATGAGTAAAAGGAGGGATGGAGGACGGAAGAGTCTGTAGAAAGGGATTAGGGAGATCATAGTAGTAAAATGAGGTTTGGGATGAGTGAAAGGAGAGATGCATGAGGGAGAATTTAGTAGGGTTATTTGGAGATCCTAGTAGTAAACTGAGGTTTGGGGTGAGCCAGGAGGGGTGGCAGGAAGGAAGAGTCCAGGAAGGGTTATTTGGAGATACTAGTAGTAAAAGGAGGTTTGGAGTGAGCCAGGAGGGGTAGAGGAGGGAAGAGTCCAGGAAGGGTTATTTGGAGATCCTAGTAGTAGAATGAGGTTTGGGGTGAGCCAGGATGAGTGGGCGGAGGATAGAGTCTACAAAGGGTTATTTTGGAGATCCTAGTAGCAAGCTGAGGTTTGGGATGAACCAGGAGGGGTGGGAGGAGAAAAGAGTCTATCAAGGGTTATTTAGAGAGCCTAGTAGTAAACTGAGGTTTGGGGTGAGCCAGGAGGGGTGGTAGGATGGAAGAGTCTAGCAGGGTTATTTGGAGATCCTAGTAGTAGAATGAGGTTTGGGGTGAGCCAGGAGGGGTGGGAGGATGGAAGAGTCTAGCAGGGTTATTTGGAGATCCTAGTAGTAGAATGAGGTTTGCGGTGAGCCAGTACAGGTGGAAGGAGGGAAGAGTCTATCAAGGGTTATTTAGAGAGCCTAGTAGTAAACTGAGGTTTGGGGTGAGCCAGGAGGGGTGGGAGGATGGAAGAGTCTAGCAGGGTTATTTGGAGATCCTAGTAGTAGAATGAGGTTTGGGGTGAGCCAGGAGGGGTGGGAGGATGGAAGAGTCTAGCAGGGTTATTTGGAGATCCTAGTAGTAGAATGAGGTTTGGGGTGAGCCAGTACAGGTGGAAGGAGGGAAGAGTCTAGGAAGGGTTGTTTGGAGATCCTAGTAGTAAACTGAGGTTTGGGGTGAGCCAGGACGGGTGGGAGGAGGGAAGAGTCCAGGAAGGGTTATTTGGAGATCCTCCTAGTAAACTGAGGTTTGGGGTGAGCCAGGAGGAGTGGGAGGAGGGAAGAGTCTAGGAAGGGTTATTTCGAGATCCTAGTAGTAAAGTGAGGTTTGGGTGAGCCAGGAGCAGTGGGATTAGGGAAGAGTCTAGGAAGGTTATTGTGGAGATCCTAGTAGTAAACTGAGGTTTCGCGTGAGCCAGGACGGGTGGTAGGAGGAAAGAGTCTAGGAAGGGTTATTTGGAGAGCCTAGTAGTAAACTGAGGTTTAGGGTGAGCCAGGAGGGGTGGGAGGAGGGAAGTGTCTATCAAGGGTTATTTGGAGATCCTAGTAGTAGAATGAGGTTTGGGGTGAGCCAGGATGGGCGGGAGGAGGGAAGAGTCTAGGAAGGGTTATTTTGGAGATCCTTGTAATAAACCGAGGTTTGGGGTGAGCCACGAGGGGTAGAGGAGAGAAGAGTCTATGAAGGGTTATTTTGAAGATCCTTGTAATAAACCGAGGTTTGGGGTGAGCCAGGAGGGGTAGAGGAGGGAAGAGTAGTAAACTGAGGTTTGGGGTGAGCCAGGAGAAGTGGGAGGAGGGAAGAGTCTAGGAAGGGTTATTTGGAGATCCTAGTAGTAAACTGAGGTTTTGCGTGAGCCAGGACAGGTGGTAGGAGGGAAGAGTCTAGGAAGGGTTATTTGGAAATCCTAGTAGTAAACTGAGGTTTGGGGTGAGCGAGGGGGGGTGGGAGGAGGGAAGATTCTAGGAAGGGTTATTTGGAGATACTAGTAGTAAACTGAGGTTTGGGGTGAGCCAGGAGGGGTAGAGGAGAGAAGAGTCCAGGAAGGGTTATTTGGAGATCCTAGTAGTAAACTGAGGTTTGGGGTGAGTCAGAGAGTAGAGATAGAAGACAGACTGAGAGAGGTACAGGGTGAGACAGAGTAGTCAGGGTCCCCCTTCCCCCTTCTAGGGTGAGACATCACTGCCCCAGTGCCACCCAGGCTCCAGCGATCGTGACCCTCAGTCTCTGTAAGGGCATGTCGCCCACACTCCCTACCTCCCTTGGGTGACACACTAATCAGCTGGTTTCACCCAGGCACCAAGTTTTTCAAGTTTGGGTGGTTCATTCGCTACAATTTTCATGTCACCTTCCCATTAGATAATCTTACTATCTGTGAAATAACTAATCATTCATGTTTCACAATTGCCTTGATTTGCATACGAATTCTAAGGATAGCCACAAGGCGTTGACCTCAGAGTAGGATGGCATCACTAGAATTTATCTTGGATAAGGTGCTTACCCATACCGCTGGCTGCCTTCTCATCCGATCTCACCAAGTCTTTTGGAAGCAGCAGGATTCATACCTCACCCAACATCTCTGCAGAAAGGGATCTCATTTTTTAATGCTAAGGTGGAGCTAAGGTGGCCTTTTCCCCGTGCCATATTTACAAAGTGCTGCAATGCAAGCATTGCTCCACTCTGTAACCCTTTGCGCTACACTATGCCTGCCCTGTATGCAAAGGTGGCGTTCCCCGTTAGGAGGCCTGGAAAAATGGCGCAAAGAAATCTAAGAGATTTCTTTGCAACATTGTTTTTGGCATTTTTAACATCTGCTCAGAGCAGTCGTTAATAGGGGGCAACCATTCGTTACAATGGGCCCCTATGTACTCTTCCAAAATGTTGGCGCTAACCCTGAACAGTATGTCAATAGCATAAAAAAATGTTATGCTATTGCCCCCTACCCTGCGCCATGGTGCGCTCAATCTTTATACAATGCACTCATGGTGGCAGTAGAGGGGCACTGAGGGGAGCAAGAAATCCTTAAATCTGCCCAGAGTATCTTTCCAGCCTTAGACACAAGGGGGCATATTTAGAAGCCCCTGGCGCCGCCTGGTGCCACACTAGGGTCATTTTCTTTGCACTCATGTGGCTTTAAGGAGGCCATTTCCCCATGCCATATTTACAAAGTGGCCCAATGCACGCCCAATAAATGCATTTACAAGAAAGTTACGCATCAGCTTTGATGCGCTACTTTTCCTGCGCCCCCCCGGAGCCCCACGAATGCCACCATATGTGCACCATGTTTACAATACGTCACACCATGGCTCACGTTAGGGCAATAGCATCAGCATTTATGACACTATTGTGCTTTTCAGGATTAGCACCATAAATTGTGGTGCTAATCCTACAAAGTAAAGGGAGGCCCATTGAAAGTAACGGCACGCCATTTTAACGCCTGTGACGCTAAAAATGGCACAGTGAAATGTTCTAAATTTCTCTGCAACCTTTTTACCTGCCACCCTGTGTGCGAACGCCCCCGTGGTGCAGGCAAAATGTGGCGCAAAGGATCACAAAGTGGCGCAATACATGCATTGGGCCACCTTAGCGTAAAACAAATGAGGCTAGTGTGGCAGGAGGAGGCGCTATGGGCTTGTGAATAGACCCCTTAGAAGGGCAGCGCTTGGAAGGCGGTGATTGGCCATCCAGGCTCCCAACCATGCAACAATCTCTTGGTGGCCTCAGGGTCACACTCCCCCTGTAGCTTTTACAAAAGCCTCAAAACAACGTCTGATAAGCCCCTCTAACTCCTGCTGGAGACCTTTTACAGACCTACCTGGAGACACACCACATCCCTTCTCTAAAAGGGAGTGCCCACAGTTACACAATCACCATCCATCTCTCTCAGAGACTGTCCCCAGACCCACCAAGGACCAGGAGAGACACCACAACCCTTCTCTCTCAGAGACTGTCCACAGAGCCACCAATGACCAGTAGAGACACCACATCCCTTTTCTATCAGAGACTGTCCACAAACCCCACATCACCATCCCTCTCTATCAGCGACTGTCCACAGAGCCACCAATGACCAGGAGACACACCACACCCCTTCTCTAAAAGGGGGTGCCCACAGTTACACAATCACCATCCCTCTCTATCAGCGACTGTCCACAGAGCCACCAATGACCAGGAGACACACCACAACCCTTCTCTAAAAGGGGGTGCCCACAGTTACACAATCACCATCCATCTCTCTCAGAGACTGTCCACAGAGCCACCAATGACCAGCAGAGACACCACATCCCTTCTCTAAAAGGGAGTGCCCACAGTTACACAATCACCATCCATCTCTCCCAGAGACTGTCCCCAGACCCACCAAGGACCAGGAGAGACACCACAACCCTTCTCTCTCAGAGACTGTCCACAGAGCCACCAATGACCAGGAGACACACCACATCTCTTCTGTAAAAGGGAGTGCCCACAGTTACACAATCACCATCCATCTCTCCCAGAGACTGTCCACAGAGCCACCAATGACCAGGAGAGACACCACACCCCTTCTCTAAAAGGGGGTGCCCACAGTTACACAATCACCATCCCTCTCTATCAGCGACTGTCCACAGAGCCACCAATGACCAGGAGACACACCACAACCCTTCTCTAAAAGGGGGTGCCCACAGTTACACAATCACCATCCATCTTTCTCAGAGACTGTCCACAGAGCCACCAATGACCAGTAGAGACACCACAACCCTTCTCTAAAAGGGAGTGCCCACAGTTACACAATCACCATCCCTCTCTATCAGCGACTGTCCACAGAGCCACCAATGACCAGGAGACACACCACATCCCTTCTGTAAAAGGGGGTGCCCACAGTTACACAATCACCATCCATCTCTCCCAGAGACTGTCCACAGAGCCACCAATGACCAGGAGACACACCACATCCCTTCTGTTAAAGGGGGTGCCCACAGTTACACAATCACCATCCATCTCTCCCAGAGACTGTCCACAGAGCCACCAATGACCAGGAGACGCACCACATCCCTTCTGTAAAAGGGAGTGCCCACAGTTACACAATCACCATCCATCTCTATCAGAGACTATCCACAGAGCCACCAATGACCAGGAGACGCACCACATCCCTTTTCTATCAGAGACTGTCCACAAACCCCACATCACCATCCTTCTCTATCAGAGACTGTCCACAGAGCCACCAATGACCAGGAGACGCACCACATCCCTTCTGTAAAAGGGGGTGCCCACAGTTACACAATCACCATCCATCTCTCTCAGAGACTGTCCACAGAGCCACCAATGACCATGAGACGCACCACATCCCTTTTCTATCAGAGACTGTCCACAAACCCCACATCACCATCCCTCTCTATCAGAGACTGTCCACAGAGCCACCAATGACCAGTAGAGACACCACATCCCTTCTGTAAAAGGGAGTGCCCACAGTTACACAATCACCATCCATCTCTCCCAGAGACTGTCCACAGAGCCACCAATGACCAGGAGACGCACCACATCCCTTCTGTAAAAGGGAGTGCCCACAGTTACACAATCACCATCCATCTCTCTCAGAGACTGTCCACAGAGCCACCAATGACCATAAGACGCACCACATCCCTTTTCTATCAGAGACTGTCCACAAACCCCACATCACCATCCCTCTCTATCAGAGACTGTCCACAGAGCCACCAATGACCAGTAGAGACACCACATCCCTTCTGTAAAAGGGAGTGCCCACAGTTACACAATCACCATCCATCTCTTTCAGAGACTGTCCACAGAGCCACCAATGACCAGGAGACACACCACATCCCTTCTGTAAAAGGGGGTGCCCACAGTTACACAATAACCATCCATCTCTCTCAGAGACTGTCCACAGAGCCACCAATGACCAGGAGACACACCACATCCCTTTTCTATCAGAGACTGTCCACAAACCCCACATCACCATCCCTCTCTATCAGCGACTGTCCACAGAGCCACCAATGACCAGGAGACACACCACACCCCTTCTCTAAAAGGGGGTGCCCACAGTTACACAATCACCATCCATCTCTCTCAGAGACTGTCCACAGAGCCACCAATGACCAGCAGAGACACCACATCCCTTCTCTAAAAGGGAGTGCCCACAGTTACACAATCACCATCCATCTCTCTCAGAGACTGTTCATAGAGCCACCAATGACCAGTAGAGACACCACATCCCTTCTGTAAAAGGGAGTGCCCACAGTTACACAATCACCATCCCTCTCTATCAGAGACTATCCACAGAGCCACCAATGACCAGGAGACGCACCACATCCCTTTTCTATCAGAGACTGTCCACAAACCCCACATCACCATCCCTCTCTATCAGAGACTGTCCACAGAGCCACCAATGACCAGGAGACGCACCACATCCCTTCTGTAAAAGGGGGTGCCCACAGTTACACAATCACCATCCATCTCTCTCAGAGACTGTCCACAGAGCCACCAATGACCAGGAGACGCACCACATCCCTTTTCTATCAGAGACTGTCCACAAACCCCACATCACCATCCCTCTCTATCAGCGACTGTCCACAGAGCCACCAATGACCAGGAGACACACCACACCCCTTCTCTAAAAGGGGGTGCCCACAGTTACACAATCACCATCCCTCTCTATCAGCGACTGTCCACAGAGCCACCAATGACCAGGAGACACACCACAACCCTTCTCTAAAAGGGGGTGCCCACAGTTACACAATCACCATCCATCTTTCTCAGAGACTGTCCACAGAGCCACCAATGACCAGTAGAGACACCACAACCCTTCTCTAAAAGGGAGTGCCCACAGTTACACAATCACCATCCATCTCTCCCAGAGACTGTCCACAGAGCCACCAATGACCAGGAGAGATACCACATCCCTTCTCTAAAAGGGAGTGCCCACAGTTACACAATCACCATCCATCTCTCTCAGAGACTGTCCACAGAGCCACCAATGACCAGTAGAGACACCACATCCCTTCTGTAAAAGGGAGTGCCCACAGTTACGCAATCACCATCCATCTCTCCCAGAGACTGTCCACAGAGCCACCAATGACCAGGAGAGACACCACATCCCTTCTCTAAAAGGGAGTGCCCACAGTTACACAATCACCATCCATCTCTCTCAGAGACTGTCCACAGAGCCACCAATGACCAGTAGAAACACCACATCCCTTTTCTATCAGAGACTGTCCACAAACCCCACATCACCATCCCTCTCTATCAGAGACTGTCCACAGAGCCACCAATGACCAGGAGACACACCACAACCCTTCTCTAAAAGGGGGTGCCCACAGTTACACAATCCATCTCTCTCAGAGATTGCTCACAGACCCACCTGGCATTGGCAGACACAACAAGCCTTCTATAACACAGACTGTCTACAGACCCACCCCCACAGTCCTTCTCTCTGTAAGGGTGACGACAACTCCTCCTGCATCTGAACGCACACCATATCCCTTGTCTGCCACACACTGTTCACCGACCCTACATCATCCTCCTTCTTTATCAGAGGCTGTCCACAGACCTCCTTCTTTATCAGAGACTGTCCACAGACCCTACATCTCCCTACCACAGACCCTACATCTCCCTCCTTCTTTATCAGAAGCGGTACACAGATCCTACATCACCCTCCTTCTTTTTCAGAGACTGTCCACAGACCCTACACCACCCTCCTTCTTTTTCAGAGACTGTCCACAGACCCTACATCTCCCTCCTTCTTTATCAGAGACTTTCCACAGACCCTACATCTCCCTCTCACAGACCCTGCATCACCCGCTTTCTTTATCACAGACTGTCCACAAACCCTGCACCATCCTCCTTCTTTATCAGAGACTGTCCACAGGACCTACATCTCCCTCCCACAGACCCTACATATCCCTCCTTCTTTATCAGAGACTGTCCACAGATCCCCTTGGCTGCTGGGGTACACAACCCTTCTCTATCAGAGACTGTCCACAGACCCCACATCACCATCCCTCTCTATCAGAGACTGTCCACAGAGCCACCAATGACCAGGAGAGACACCACAACCCTTCTCTATCAGAGAATGTCCACAGACCCACCACGGACCAGGAGAGACACAACAACCCTTCTCTATCAGAGACTGTCCACAGACCCACCAATGACCAGGAGAGACACCACAACCCTTCTCTATCAGAGATGATCAGAGACTGTCCACAGACCCACCAAGGACAAGGAGAGACAACACAACCCTTCTCTATCAGAGACTGTCCACAGACCCACCACGGACCAGGAGAGACACCAAACCCTTCTCTATCAGAGACTGTCCACAATCCCACCAAGGACCAGGAGAGACACCACAACCCTTCTCTATCAGAGACTGTCCCCAGACCCACCAAGGACCAGGAGAGACACCACAACCCTTCTCTTTCAGAGACTGTCCACAGACCCACCAAGGACCAGGTGAGACACCACCACTCTTCTCTATCAGAGACTGTCCACAGACCCTCCCCTGCCCTCCCTCTCTATCAGAGACTGTCCACAGAGCCACCAATGACCAGGAGAGACACCACATCCCTTCTCTAAAAGGGAGTGCCCACAGTTACACAATCACCATCCATCTCTCTCAGAGACTGTCCCCAGACCCACCAAGGACCAGGAGAGACACCACAACCCTTCTCTATCAGAGACTGTCCACAGACCCACCAATGACCAGGAGAGACAACATAACCCTTCTCTATCAGAGACTGTCCAGAGACCCACCCCCACCCTCCTTCTCTATCATAGCATCCACAGACCCACCCTCCCTCTCTATCAGAGACGGTCCACAGACCCACCAAGACCAGGAGAGACACGACAACCCTTCTCTTTCAGAGACTGTCCACAGACCCTACACAATCCTCCTTCTTTATCAGAGACTGTCCACAGGACCTACATCTCCCTCCACAGCCCCCACATCTCCCTCCTTCTTTATCAGAGGCTGTCCACAGACCTCCTTCTTTATCAGAGACTGTCCACAGACCCTACATCTCCCTCCCACAGACCCCACAGCTCCCTCCTTCTTTATCAGAGACTGTCCACAGATCCCCCTGGCTGCTGGGGTACACAACCCTTCTCTATCAGAGACTTTCCACAGACCCCACATCACCATCACTCTCTATCAGAGACTGTCCACGGAGCCACCAATGACCAGGAGAGATACCACAACCCTTCCCTATCAGAGAATGTCCACAGACCCACCACGGACCAGGAGAGACACCACAACCCTTCTCTATCAGAGACTGTCCACAGACCCACCAATGACCAGGAGAGACACCACAACCCTTCTCTATCAGAGACGATCAGAGACTGTCCACAGACCCACCACTGACCAGGAGAGACACGACAACCCTTCTCTATCAGAGACTGTCCACAGACCCACCAAGGACCAGGAGAGACACCAAAACCCTTCTCTTTCAGAGACTGTCCACAGACCCCCCCAAGGACCAGGAGAGACACCACCACCCTTCTCTATCAGAGACTGTCCACAGACCCACCAATGACCAGGAGAGACACCACAACCCTTCTCTATCAGAGACTGTCCAGAGACCCACCCCCCTCTCTATCAGAGACAGTCCACAGACCCACCAAGACCAGGAGAGACACCACCACCCTTCGCTATCAGAGACTGTCCACAGACCCTTCCCCACCCTCCCTCTCTATCAGAGACTATCCACAGACCCACCACGGACCAGGAGAGACACCACAAACCTTCTCTATCAGAGACTGTCCACAGACCCACCAAGGACCAGGAGAGATACCACAACTCTTCTCTATCAGAGACTGTCCACAGACCCTCCCCCACCCTCCCTCTCTATCAGAGACTGTCCACAGACCCACCACGGACCAGGAGAGACACCACAACCCTTCTCTATCAGAGACTGTCCACAGCCCCACCACGGACCAGGAGAGACACCACAACTCTTCTCTTTCAGAGACTGTCCCCAGACCCACCAAGGACTAGGAGAGACACCACAACCCCTCTCTTTCAGAGACTGTCCACAGACCCACCAATGACCAGGAGAGACACCACAACCCTTCTCTATCAGAGACTGTCCACAGACCCACCACGGACCAGGAGAGACACCACAACTCTTCTCTATCAGAGACTGTCCCCAGACCCACCAAGGACCAGGAGAGATATCACAACCCTTCTCTTTCAGAGACTGTCCACAGACCCACCAATGACCAGGAGAGACACCACAACCCTTCTCTATCAGAGACTGTCCACAGACCCACCAAGGACCAGGAGAGATATCACAACCCTTCTCTTTCAGAGACTGTCCACAGACCCACCAATGACCAGGAGAGACACCACAACCCTTCTCTATCAGAGACTGTCCACAGACCCACCAAGGACCAGGAGAGACACCACAACCCTTCTCTATCAGAGACTGCCCACAGACCCACCAATGACCAGGAGAGACACCACCAGTCTTCTCTATCATAGACTGTCCACAGACCCTCCCCCACCCTCCCTCTCTATCAGAGACTATCCACAGACCCACCTGGAACCTGCAGATATACGAAGAGCAGCAGGAGCGCCCTGGAGAGGGGCACCAGTGGATGTCTCCGGCTGGACGTCATGTTGGTTCTTCTCCAGACCCCGGCGCGGTCTGACCCCTGGTTATCCACAGACCCTGGTCCTTGATCTCCTGGACAGCTGAAGACACAGACCACCCGAGCTGCAGGGATGCCTCGACCCTTGTCTCGTCCGAGTACCCGGTGAAGGCTTTGAGGATCACCGGCTCCGCAGCGCCTGGAGTCTGCTCCTGTTCCCAGAATGTGCCTTCTGCAGGGCCGACGCTGCTGTTGATCTTGCAGTTATCCGACGTGTAACTTTCTCTTGTGTAAGCAGCGGTGCTGTTTTAACAGGTGTCCTGTTTCCGAGGTCACGCCCACTAGTGCACAGAGACCTGTCTGGAGTGACCCGGGAGGGGCTCTGGGGTGACAGTGAAGGAAGAGAGAGGGGAGGGAGGGATCGTACCTCCTGAGGTGGGGTGTGACTCAGGAGGGAGTGATGGAAGGGAGTGGGGGAGGGATGCTACCTGCTGAGGCGAGTGTGACTCAGGAGAGCGTGATGGAAGGGAGAATGGAGGGAGTGATGCTACCTGCTGAGGTGAGTGAGCCTCAGGAGGGAGTGATGGAAGGGAGAGGGGAGGGATGTTACCTGATGAGGTGAGTGGGCCTCAAGGGGGAGTAATGGAAGGGAGAGGGGAGGGAGGGATGTTACCTGCTGAGGTGAGTGAGCCTCAGAGGGTAGTGATGGAAGGGAGAGGGAAGGGTGGGATGTTACCTGCTGAGGTGAGTGAGCCTCAGAGGGTAGTAATGGAAGGGAGAGGGGAGGGAGTGATGCTACCTGCTGAGGTGAGTGAGCCTCAGAGGGGGTGGGGGAGGAGCTGGGGGGCAGTGATGGAAGGGAGAGGGGAGGGATGGATGTTACCTGCTAAGGTGAGTGAGCCTCAGGAGGAAGTGATGGAAGGGAGAGGGGAGGGTGGGGTGCTACCTGCTGAGGTGAGTGAGCCTCGGGGGGGGGGGGGCGGGTGGGGAGAGGAGCTGGGGGGGCAGTGATGCAAGGGAGAGGGGAGGGAGGGATGTTACCTGCTGAGGTGAGTGAGCCTCAGGAGGGAGTGATGGAAGGGAGATGGAAGTGAGGGTTGATACCTGCCGAGGTGAGTGAGCCTCAGGGGGGAGTGATGGAAGTGAGAGGGGAGGGAGGGATGCTACCTGTTGAGGTGAGTGAGCTTCAGGGGGGAGTGATGGAAGGGAGGGGGGAGTAATGCTATATGCTGAGGTGAGGAGGGGCAGAGCTGAGAGGGGGCAGAGGTGAGGGGGCCGTGAGGCGCCCCTTACCACCATCACAGGTCTTCGTTTAATAGTCGTCCATCCATCTAGTCATCCACCCCCAAAGGCCCAATCACAACTCATCCTTCCCCATAAATCATCCCTTCACATGCTTCTAATTTCAAACTTCCTCATTCACGCTTTCCTCCAGGTCCCACACCTCTCGTGAATCCATTCACCCATGAATCCATCTCCCAACTCCTGCCCCTCCACCGGTTCATTCACCTCTCCCATGCAGCCCCCCATGCGCTGCTCGCCTTCATTCACACGAGCCGTCCACCCCACCAGCACCCTGTATCCACATTAATGTTACTGAAGGGATACTTCCATCTATACATTCATCCATTCTACGCAAGCCTTCTGTTGCTAGGGTATGTCTGCCATATCATTACACCCGTCATTCCGTCCACCCACCCACCCACCTATCTATCTATCTATCTATCTATCTATCTATCTATCTATCTATCTATCTATCTATCTATCTATCTATCTATCTATCTATCTATCTATCTATCTATCTATCTATCTGTCTGTCTGTCTGTCTGTCTGTCTATCTATCTATCTATCTATCTATCTATCTATCTATCTATCTATCTATCTATCTATCTATCCGTCTGTCCGACCGCCCGCCTATCCATCCATCCGCACTCCTCCTACATCAGCTTATGTGTTCATTCATCCCTCCCTCCCAGCTACCCTGACTATCCATGCCCACACCCGCCCTTCTCATCTTCTCATTTAGATATTTATCAATCTCTTCATTCCTCTATTCATCCAACCACTCCGTCCCATCTCCTTTCTTTATCATTCTGACGTTTGTCATTTCCTCTATACATCTCCTTCTAGTCCCTCTCATTTACATACCAATCTATCCATTCATCCATTGTACCACCTCCACGCTCCTCCACACACCTCCTTCTCAACCCTCTCATTTAGACATCAATCTATCTATTCATCCATTGTACCGCCTACGGTTCCTCCATACACCCCTCTTTCAATCATTCCATCCATCCATCCGCACATGCGTCCGCCCATCCATCCATCCATCCATCCGCCTGCCGTCCGCACATGCGTCCGTCCATTCATCCATCCGCCTGCCGTCCGCACA
This sequence comes from Pleurodeles waltl, assembly GCF_031143425.1. Taxonomy (NCBI): domain Eukaryota; kingdom Metazoa; phylum Chordata; class Amphibia; order Caudata; family Salamandridae; genus Pleurodeles; species Pleurodeles waltl. The sequence continues at coordinate 1,721,091,501 of NC_090445.1, read as the reverse complement.
TGCGTCCGTCCATCCATCTATCCGCCTGCCGTCCGCCCATCCATCCATTCATCCATCCGTTCTTCTGTCCGCCCGCCCGTCCATTCATCCCACCATCCGCCTGCCGTCCGCACATGCGTCCGTCCATTCATCCATCCGCCTGCCGTCCGCCCATCCATCCATCCATTCATCCATCCGTTCTTCTGTCCGCCCGCCCGTCCATTCATCCCACCATCCGTCCATAATCCCGTCCATCCATCCATCCATCTGTCCGTCCGTCCATCCATCCATCCTTCTGTCCGTCCATCCATCCATTTCTTTCCCTTATATATCCACCTACCACTACCGCAATGACACCCACCCACCCTCCCTTCACTGACCACATTCAGTGACATTGCATCAGTAATCAAAGAAGCCCTGAGAAGGGAAGGGGCTTGGACTATGTAAGGGAAGACATTTAAATGAAACAGGAAAACACTGGCACCTATCAAATGCTGTTAAATAAAACAAACAAAAAAAAAACATTACAGGAGGCAGTCTAGCAAAAAATGTAACATTTCAGCATCACACAAGTTCAAACTCTCAACAGGCAGTAACGCATGTTGATTACTGCAGCAGAACACTTAAAAACATTGCTGTCTGCACAGCTTTCCAACCAACAAAAGTCAGGCACTGTGACAAAGAGTGACAGTGCGACAGGGAGCATACTGACACCGGCACAGGAAACACACTTACCCCGAGACAGGAAACACACTGACACCGGGACAGGAAGCATACTGACACCGGCACAGGAAACACACTTACCCCGGGCCAGGAAACACACTGACACCGGGACAGGAAGCATACTGACACTGGCACAGGAAACACACTTACCCCGGGACAGAAAGCATACTGACACCGGCACAGGAAACACACTTACACCGGGACAGGAAACACACTTACACCGGGACAGGAAACACACTTACCCCGGCACAGGAAACACACTGACACCGGGACAGGAAACACACTTACACCGGCACAGGAAACACACTGACACAGGGACAGGAAGCACACTTACACCGGGGCAGGAAACACACTTACACCGGGACAGGAAACACACTGACACAGGGACAGGAAGCACACTTACACCGGGGCAGGAAACACACTTACACCGGGACAGGAAACACACTGACACCGGCACAGGAAACACACTTACACCAGCACAGTAAAAACACTTACACCGGCACAGGAAACAGACTAACACCAGAACAGGAAACACACTGACACAGGAAACAGACTGACACTGGCACAGGAAACACACTTACACCGGGACAGGAAACACACTGACACCAGCACAGTAAAAACACTTACACCGGCACAGGAAACAGACTGACACCAGAACAGGAAACACACTGACACTGGCACAGGAAACACACTTACCCCGGGACAGGAAACACACTGACCCTGTCACAGGAAACACACTTACACCGGCACAGCAAACACACTGACACCGGCACAGGAAACACACTGACACTGGCACAGGAAACACATTGACACAGGAACAGGAAACACACTGACACTGGCACAGGAAACACACTGACACCGGGACAGGAAACACACTGACACCAGCACAGTAAAAATACTTACACCGGCACAGGAAACAGTCTGACACCAGAACAGGAAACACACTGACATAGGAAACAGACTGACACTGGCACAGAAAACACACTGACACAGGAAACACACTGACACCGGGACAGGAAACACACTGACACCGGGACAGGAAACACACTGACACTGGCACAGGAAACACACTTACACCAGCACAGGAAACAGACTGACACCAGAACAGGAAACACACTGACACAGGAAACAGACTGACACTGGCACAGGAAACACACTTACCCTGGGACAGGAAGCATACTGACACCGGCACAGGAAACACACTTACACCGGGACAGGAAACACACTTACACCGGGACAGGAAACACACTTACCCCGGCACAGGAAACACACTGACACCGGCACAGTAAAAACACTTACACCGGCACAGGAAACAGACTGACACCAGAACAGGAAACACACTGACACAGGAAACAGACTGACACCAGAACAGGAAACACACTGACACAGGAAACACACTGACACCGGGACAGGAAACACACTGACACAGAATACAGACTGACACCAGAACAGGAAACACACTGACACAGGAACAGGAAACACACTGACACTGGCACAGGAAACACACTGACACCAGCACAGGAAACAGACTGACACCAGTACAGGAAACAGACTGACACAGTAAACAGACTGACACCAGAACAGGAAACACACTGACACAGGAACAGGAAACACACTGACACTGGCAGAAGAAACAGACAGACAATGGCAGAGGAAACAGACAGACACCGGCACAGGAACCACACTGACACCGGCCCAGGAAACACACTGACACCGGCACAGTAAAAACACTTACACCGGCACAGGAAACAGACTGACACCAGAACAGGAAACACACTGACACAGGAAACAGACTGACACTGGCACAGAAAACACACTGACACAGGAAACAGAATGACACTGGCACAGGAAACAGACTGACACCAGAACAGGAAACACACTGACACAGGAAGCAGACTGACACTGGCACAGGAAACACACTGACACAGGAAACAGAATGACACCGACACAGGAAACACACTGACAATGGCACAGGAAACATACTCACACTGGCAAAGGAAACACACTCACACTGGCACAGGAAACACACTTACACCGGGACAGGAAACACACTGACACCGGGACAGGAAACACACTGACCCTGGCACAGGAAACACACTTACACTGGGACAGGAAACAGACTGACACCGGCACAGGAAACAGACTAACACCAGAACAGGAAACACACTGACACAGGAAACATACTGACACCAGAACAGGAAACACACTGACACTGGCACAGGAAAAACACTGACACTAGCACAGGAAACACACTGGCAGAGGAAACAGACAGACACCGGCACGGGAAACACACTGACATGGCACAGGAAACATACTCACACTGGCAAAGGAAACACACCGAAACACGCACAAAAAACACACTGACACAGGAAACAGAACACACTGACCCAGGCACAGGAAACACACTGACACTGGCAGAGGAAACACACTGACACCAGCACAGGAAGCAGACTGACACAGGAAACAGACTGACACCAGAACAAGAAACACACTGACACAGGCACAGGAAACACACTGACACTGGCACAGGAAACACACTGACACCGGGACAGGAAACACATTGACACTGGCACAGGAAACACACTTACACCGGGACAGGAAACACACTGACACTGGCATAGGAAAAACACTTACACCGGCACAGGAAAAAGACTGACACCAGAACAGGAAACACACTGACACAGAAACAGACTGACACCAGAACAGGAAACACACTGACACTGGCAGAGGAAACACACTGACACTGGCAGAGTAAACAGACAGACACCAGCACAGGAAACAGACTGACACCGGCAAAGTAAACACACTTACACCGGCACAGGAAACAGACTGACACCAAACAGGAAACATACCGACACAGGAAACAGACTGACACTGGAACAGGAAACTCACTGACACAGGAAACAGACTGGCACGGGCACATAAAACACACTGGCAGAGGAAACACACTGACACTGGCACAGGAAACACACTGACACTGGCACAGGAAACACACTGGCAGAGGAAACAGACAGACACCGGCACAGGAAATACATTGACACCAGCACTGGAACCATACTCACACTGGCAGAGGCAACACACTGACACCGGCACAGGAAACAGACTGACACTGACACAGGAAACACAGTAACACCTGCACAGGAACCACACTGACACTGGTGTAAGAAACACAGTAACACCCGCACTGGAAAACACACTGACACTAGAACAGGCTACACACTGACACTGGAACAGAAAACACACTGACAATGGCACAGGAAACACACTGACACCGGCACAGGAAACATACTGACATGGGCACAGGAAACAGACTGACACCAGAACAGGAAACACACTGACACAGGAAACAGACTGACCTGGGCAAAGGAAACATACTCACACTGGTACAGGAAACACACTGACACTGGCACAGGAAAAACACTGACACTGGCACAGGAAACACACTGGCAGAGGAAACAGACAGATACCGGCACAGGAAACACACTGACACCGGCACAGGAAACACACTTACACCGGCACAGGAAACAGACAGACACAGGAAACATAGTACACCTGCACAGGAACCACACTGTCACCAGAACAGGATACACACTGACACCGGAACAGGAAACTCACTGACAATGGAACAGGAAACACACTGACACCAGCACAGGAAACACACTGACACAGGAAACAGATTGACACCAGAACAGGAAACACACTGACACAGGAACAGGAAACACACTGACACTGGCAGAACAAACAGACAAACACTGGCAGAGGAAACAGACAGACACCGGCACAGGAACCACACTGACACCGGCCCAGGAAACACACTGACACCGGCACAGTAAAAACACTTACACCGGCACAGGAAACAGACTGACACCAGAACAGGAAACACACTGACACAGGAAACAGACTGACACCAGAACAGGAAACACACTGACACAGGAAACACACTGACACCGGGACAGGAAACACACTGACACAGAATACAGACTGACACCAGAACAGGAAACACACTGACACAGGAACAGGAAACACACTGACACTGGCAGAAGAAACAGACAGACAATGGCAGAGGAAACAGACAGACACCGGCACAGGAACCACACTGACACCGGCCCAGGAAACACACTGACACCGGCACAGTAAAAACACTTACACCGGCACAGGAAACAGACTGACACCAGAACAGGAAACACACTGACACAGGAAACAGACTGACACCAGAACAGGAAACACACTGACACAGGAAACACACTGACACCGGGACAGGAAACACACTGACACAGAATACAGACTGACACCAGAACAGGAAACACACTGACACAGGAACAGGAAACACACTGACACTGGCACAGGAAACACACTGACACCAGTACAGGAAACAGACAGACACCAGTACAGGAAACAGACTGACACAGTAAACAGACTGACACCAGAACAGGAAACACACTGACACAGGAACAGGAAACACACTGACACTGGCAGAAGAAACAGACAGACAATGGCAGAGGAAACAGACAGACACCGGCACAGGAACCACACTGACACCGGCCCAGGAAACACACTGACACCGGCACAGTAAAAACACTTACACCGGCACAGGAAACAGACTGACACCAGAACAGGAAACACACTGACACAGGAAACAGACTGACACTGGCACAGAAAACACACCGACACAGGAAACAGAATGACACTGGCACAGGAAACAGACTGACACCAGAACAGGAAATACACTGACACAGGAAGCAGACTGACACTGGCACAGGAAACACACTGACACAGGAAACAGAATGACACCGACACAGGAAACACACTGACAATGGCACAGGAAACATACTCACACTGGCAAAGGAAACACACTGACACTGGCATAGGAAACACACTTACACCGGGACAGGAAACACACTGACACCGGGACAGGAAACACACTGACCCTGGCACAGGAAACACACTTACACTGGGACAGGAAACAGACTGACACCGGCACAGGAAACAGAATAACACCAGAACAGGAAACACACTGACACAGGAAACAGACTGACACAGAACAGGAAACACACTGACACTGGCACAGGAAAAACACTGACACTAGCACAGGAAACACACTGGCAGAGGAAACAGACAGACACCGGCACAGGAAACACACTGACATGGCACAGGAAACATACTCACACTGGCAAAGGAAACACACCGAAACACGCACAAAAAACACACTGACACAGGAAACAGAACACACTGACCCAGGCACAGGAAACACACTGACACTGGCAGAGGAAACACACTGACACCAGCGCAGGAAACAGACTGACACAGGAAACAGACTGACACCAGAACAAGAAACACACTGACACAGGCACAGGAAACACACTGACACTGGCACAGGAAACACACTGACACGGGACAGGAAACACATTGACACTGGCACTGGAAACACACTTACACCGGGACAGGAAACACACTGACACTGGCATAGGAAACACACTTACACCGGCACAGGAAAAAGACTGACACCAGAACAGGAAACACACTGACACAGAAACAGACTGACACCAGAACAGGAAACACACTGACACTGGCAGAGGAAACACACTGACACTGGCAGAGTAAACAGACAGACACCAGCACAGGAAACAGACTGACACCGGCACAGTAAACACACTTACACAGACACAGGAAACAGACTGACACCAAACAGGAAACACACCGACACAGGAAACAGACTGACACCGGAACAGGAAACACACTGACACAGGAAACAGACTGGCACGGGCACATAAAACACACTGGCAGAGGAAACAGACAGACACCGGCACAGGAAACACACTGACACTGGCACAGGAAACACACTGGCAGAGGAAACAGACAGACACCGGCACAGGAAATACATTGACACCAGCACAGGAACCATACTCACACCGGCAGAGGCAACACACTGACACCGGCACAGGAAACAGACTGACACTGACACAGGAAACACAGTAACACCTGCACAGGAACCACACTGACACTGGTGTAAGAAACACAGTAACACCCGCACTGGCAAACACACTGACACTAGAACAGGATACACACTGACACTGGAACAGAAAACACACTGACAATGGCACAGGAAACACACTGACACCGGCACAGGAAACAGACTGACACCAGAACAGGAAACACACTGACACAGGAAACAGACTGACCTGGGCAAAGGAAACATACTCACACTGTTACAGGAAACACACTGACACTGGCACAGGAAAAACACTGACACTGGCACAGGAAACACACTGGCAGAGGAAACAGACAGATACCGGCACAGGAAACACACTGACACCGGCACAGGAAAACACTTACACCGGCACAGGAAACAGACAGACACTGACACAGGAAAGATAGTACACCTGCACAGGAACCACACTGTCACCAGAACAGGATACACACTGACACCTGAACAGGAAACTCACTGACAATGGAACAGGAAACACACTGACACCAGCACAGGAAACATACTGACACTGACACAGGAAACACACTGACACCAGAATAGGAAACACACTGGTACAGGAAACACACTGTCAGAGGAAACACACTGATACTGGCACAGGAAACACACTGACACTGGCACAGGTAACACACAGACACCAGAACAGGAAACACACTGGCACATGAAACACAGTATCAGAGGAAACACACTGATACTGGCACAGGAAACACCCTGGCACCGGCACGGGAAACACACTGAAACCAGAGCCGCAATCAGACTAGCACAGGAAACACACTGACACTGGCACAGGAAACACAATGACACCGGAATAGGAAAGAGACTGGCACAGGAAACACACTGGCAAAGGAAAGAGACTGACACCAGCACAGGAAACATACTGACACTGACACAGTAAACACACTGGCAGAGGAAACACACTGACACTGGCACAGAAAACACACTGACACTGGCACAAGAAACACACTGACACTGGCACAAGAAAAACAGTAACACCCGCACAGAGAATGCACTGAGACTAGAACAGGAAACACACTGACGAAGAGACAGGAAACATACTGACACTGGAACAGGAAACACACTGACACAGGCACAGGAAAGATATTGACACCTGCATAGGAAACACACTGACACTGGAACAGGAAACACGTTGGCACAGGAAACACAAAAGCATAGGAAACACCTGACACTATAACAAGTAACACACTGATACCAAAACAGGAAACACACTAGCACGGGAAATACACTAACAGTGGCACAGGAAACACACAGACACCGAAACATAAAAACACACTGACACCAAAACAGGAAACACAATAACACCCACACAGGAAATACACTGACTCTGGAACAGGAAACATCCTGGCACATGAAACAAACTGAAACCAGAACAGGAAACACACTAGCACAGGAAACTCACTGACACCGACACAGGAAACACACTGACACTGACACAGGAAACATACTGACACTGGCACAGGAAACACACTGACAACGGAACAGGAAACACACTAGCACAGGAAACAGACTGACACTGGCACAGGAAATACACTGCCAGCGGGACAGGTAACACACTGACACTGGCACAGGAAACACACTGACACCAGCAAAGGAAACACAGTTACACCCACACAGGAAACAAACTGACACTGGCACAGGAAGCACACTGGCACAGAAAACACAGTAACACCTGCACAGGAAACACACTGACCCCAGAACAGGAAACACACTGACACTGGAACATGAAACATACTGACACCAGCACAGGAAACACACTGGCACAGTCAACACACTAGCACAGGAAACACTCTGACATTGACACAGGAAACACAGTAACACTGTCATAGGTAACACACTGACACCAGAACAGGAAACACACTAGCACAGGAAACACACTGACAGCAGCACAGTATACACACTGACACTGGAACAGAAAACACTGACACTGGCACAGGAGACACAGTAACACCCACACAGGAAACACACTGACACTGGAAAAGGAAACGCACTGGCACAGGAAACACACTAGCAAAGTAAGCACACTGACACCGGCAGAGGAAACACACTGACACCAGAACAGGAAACACACTAGCACAAGAAAGAGACTGACACCAGAACAGGAAACATAGTGACACCGGCACATGAAACATACTGACACCGGTACAGGAAAAACAGTAACACCAGCACAGAGAATACGCTGGCACAGGAAACACACTGACACTGGCACAGGAAACACACTGACACTGGCACAGGAAACACAATAACAGCCGCACAGGACACACAGATATTGGCGCAGGAAACACACTGACACTGGCAAAGGAAAGAGACTGACACCAGCACAGGAAACACACTGACAGCGGAACAGGAAACACACTGGCACAGTAAACACACTAGCACAGGAACCACACTGACACTGGCACAGAAAACACACTGACACCGGCAAAAAAAACACAGTAACACCCGCACAGTTAACACACTGACACTGGCCCAGGAAACACACTGACACTGGCACAGGAAAAACAGTAACACCTGCACAGAGAACACACTGAGACTAGAACAGGAAACACACTGACAAAGAAACAGGAAAGATATTGGCACCGGCACAGGAAACACACCGACACTGGAACAGGAAACACATTGGGACAGGAAACACAAAAGCATAGGAAACACACTGACACTATAACAGGTAACACACTGACACCAAAACAGGAAACACACTAGCACAGGAAATACACTGATAGTGGCACAGGAAACACACAGACACCGGAACATAAAAACACACTGACATCAAAACAGGAAACACAATAACACCCACACAGGAAACACACTGACTCTGGAACAGGAAACACACTGGCACAGGAAACAAACTGAAACCAGAACAGGAAACACAGTAGCACAGGAAACTCACTGACACCGGCACAGGAAACACACTGATACCGGCACAGGAAACATACTGACACTGGCACAAGAAACACACTGACAACGGAACAGGAAACACACTAGCACAGGAAACAGACTGACACTGGCACAGGAAATACACTGCCACCGGGACAGGAAACACACTGACACTGGCACAGGAAACACACTGACACCAGCAAAGGAAACACAGTTACACCCACACTGGAAACACACAGACACTGGCACAGGAAACACACTGACACTGGCACAGAAAACACAGTAACACCTGTACAGGAAACACACTGACCCCGGAACAGGAAACACAATGACACTGGAACAGGAAGCATACTGACACAGGCACAGGAAACATACTGACACCGGCCCAGGAAACATAATGACACCAGCACAGGAAGCACACTGGCACAGTCAACACACTAGCACAGGAAACACACTGACATTGGCACAGGAACACAGTAACACTGTCATAGGTAACACACTGACACCAGAACAGGAAACACACTGGCACAGGAGACACACTGACAGCAGCACAGGAAACACACTGACACTGGAAGAGAAAACACACTGACACTGGAAACACACTAGCAAAGGAAGCACACTGACACTGGCAGAGGAAACACACTGACACCAGAACAGGAAACACACTAGCACAAAAAACACACTGACACCAGAACAGGAAACATAGGGGGTCATTCTGACCCCGGCGGGTGGCGGTCGCGCCCGCCTGGAGGGAACCGCCATTCGGCTGCCCCGTGGTCAAAAGACCGCTGGGGCCATTCTAACTTTCCAGCTGGGCCGGCGGGAAAGGGGCCTGCAACACAGAAGCCGGCTCCGAATGGAGCCGGCGGTTTTGCAGGTGTGCAACGGGTGCAGTTGCACCCGTCGCACTTTTCACTGTCTACTAGGCAGACAGTGAAAAGCAGGCTGGGGCCCTGTTAGGGGGCCCCTGCACTGCCCATGCCAGGACACCCGTTCCCGCCAGCCTGTTCCTGGTGGTAAAAACCGCCAGAAACAGGCTGGCGGGAAGGGGATCAGAATCCCCATGGTGGCGCTGCTTGCAGCACCTCCATGGAGGATTCGCCCAGCCGGGGGAAATCTGGCGGGAAACCGCCGGACCCGGTTTTCCGACCGTGGTTGGAATGGGCAATGAAGCACCGCCAGCCTGTTGGCGGTGCTTCAGTCTTCCGTGGCGCCAGGGTCAGAATGACCCCCATAGTGACACCGGCACAGGAAACATACTGACACTGGTACAGGAAACACACTGACACCAGAACAGGAAATACACTGGCACAGGAATCACACTAACATTGGCACAGGAAACACACTGACACTGGCACAGGAAACACAATAACACCCGCACTTGACACACAGACATTGGCAAAGGAAACACACTGACATTGGCACAGGAAACACAGTAACACCTGCACTGGAAAAACACAATGATACCAGAACAGGATACACACTGACACCTTCACAGGATACACACTGACACCAGAACAGGAAACACAGTAACACCTACACAGGAAACACACTGACACGGGAACAGGAAACACACTGGAACAGGAAACACACTAGCACAGGAAACACACTGACACCGGCACGGGAAACACACTGACACCAGAACAGGAAACACACTAGCACAAGAAACACACTGACACCGGCACAGGAAACATAGTGACACTGGCACAGGAAATACACTGGCACAGGAAACACACTAACACTGGCACAGGAAACACACTGACCCTGGCACAGGAAACACAATAACACCTGCACAGGAAACACACTGACATTGGCAAAGGAAACACACTAGAAGAGGAAACACACTGATACTGGTACAGGAAACACACTGACACTGGCACAGGTAACACACTTACACCAGAACAGGAAACACTCTAGCACAGGAAAGCCAATGACAGCGACACAGGAAACACACTGACACCGGAACAGGAAACACACTGACACTGGCACAGGAAACAGAGTAACATCCAAACAGGAAACACACTGGTACAGGAAGCACACTAGCAAAGGAAACACATGGACACCGGCACTGTAAAAACACTGAAACCAGAACAGGAACCACTCTAGCACAGGACAGCCAATGACAGCGACACAGGAAACACACTGACACCGGAACAGGAAACTCACTGGCACAGGAAACACAGTAACATCCAAACAGGAACCACACTGACACCGGAACAGGAAACACACTGGTACAGGAAGCACACTAGCAAAGGAAACACACGGACACCGGCACTGGAAATGCACTGAAACTAGAACAGGAAACACATTAGCACAGGATCTCACTGACACCAGCACAGGAAACACACTGGCACCTGCACAGGAAACATATTGACACCGGCACAGGAAACACACAGACACCAGAACAGGAAACACACTGACACCAGAACAGGAAATACACTGGCACAGGAAACACACTGACATTGGCACAGAAAACACACTGACACTGGCACAGGAAACACAATAACACCCACACTTGACACACAGACATTGGCAAAGGAAACACACTGACATTGGCACAGGAAACACAGTAACACCTGCACTGGAAACACACAATGATACCAGAACGGGATACACAATGACACCGGAACAGGATACACACTGACACCAGAACAGGAAACACAGTAACACCTACACAGGAAACACACTGACACGGGAACAGGAAACACACTGGAACAGGAAACACACTAGCACAGGAAACACACTGACACCGGCACAGGAAACACACTGACACCAGAACAGGAAACACACTAGCACAAGAAACACACTGACACCGGCACAGGAAACATAGGCCCTCATTCCAACCGCGGCGGTCAATGACCGCCGGGTTGGTGGACCGCGGGAGCACCGCCGACAAGCCGGCGGTGCTCCAATGGGCATTCCGACCGCGGCGGTAAAGCCGCGGTCGGACCGGCAACACTGGCGGTCTCCCGCCAGTGTACCGCCGCCCATTGGAATCCTCCAAGGCGGCGCAGCTAGCTGCGCCGCCGAGGGGATTCCGACCCCCCCTTCCGCCATCCAGTTCCCGGCGGTTCTCCCGCCGGGAACCGGATGGCGGTAGGGGGGGTCGCGGGGCCCCTGGGGGCCCCTGCAGTGCCCATGCCAACGGCATGGGCACTGCAGGGGCCCCCGTAAGAGGGCCCCTAAATGTATTTCACTGTCTGCTGCGCAGACAGTGAAATACGCGACGGGTGCAACTGCACCCGTCGCACAGCTTCCACTCCGCCGGCTCGATTCCGAGCTGGCTTCATCGTGGAAGCCTCTTTCCCGCTGGGCTGGCGGGCGGCCTGAAGGCGGCCGGCCGCCAGCCCAGCGGGAAAGTCAGAATTACCGCCGCGGTCTTTCGACCGCGGAACGGTATTCTGGCGGCTCCCGCCGGCCGCGCGGTGACCGCGGCGGCCGGGAGTCGGAATGACCCCCATAGTGACACTGGCACAGGAAATATACTGATACCGGTACAGGAAACACACTGACACCAGAACAGGAAATACACTGGCACAGGAAACACACTAACACTGGCACAGGAAACACACTGACCCTGGCACAGGAAACACAATAACACCTGCACAGGAAACACACTGACATTGGCAAAGGAAACACACTAGAAGAGGAAACACACTGATACTGGTACAGGAAACACACTGACACTGGAACAGGAAACAAAGTAACATCCAAACAGGAAACACACTGGTACAGGAAGCATATTAGCAAAGGAAACACATGGACACCGCTACTGGAAATGCACTGAAACTAGAACAGGAAACATACTAGCACAGGATCTCACTGACACCGGCACAGGAAACACACTGACACCAGAACAGGAAACACACTGTCACCGGAACAGGAAACAGACTGACACTGGCACAGGAAATACACTGCCACCCAGAAAGGAAACACACTGACACTGGCACAGGAAACACACTGACACCAGCAAAGGAAACACAGTTGCACCCACACAGGAAACACACTGACACTGGCACAGAAAACACAGTAACACCTGCACAGGAAACACACTGACCCCGGAACAGGAAACACACTGACACTGGAGCAGGAAGCATACTAACACTGGCACAGGAAAGAGACTGACACCGGCCCAGGAAACATACTGACACCAGCACAGGAAACACACTGGCACAGTCAACACACTAGCACAGGAAACACACTGACATTGGCAAAGGAAACACAGTAACACTGCCATAGGTAACACACTGACACCAGAACAGGAAACACACTAGCACAGAAAACACACTGACAGCAGCACATGAAACACACTGACACATGAACAGAAAACACGCTGACACTGGCACAGGAGACACAGTAACACCTACACAGGAAACACACTGACACCGGAAAAGGAAACGCACTGGCACAGGAAACACACTGACAAAGGAAGCACACTGACACTGGCAGAGGAAACACACTGACACTAGAACAGGAAACACACTAGCACAAGAAACACACTGACACCAGAACAGGAAACATAGTGACACTGGCACAGGAAACATACTGACACTGGTACAGGAAATACACTGACACCAGAACAGGAAATACACTGGCACAGGAAACACACTGACACTGGCACAGGAAACACATTGATACCGGTACAGGAAACACACTGACACCAGAACAGGAAATACAATGGCACAGGAAACGCACTGACACTGGCACAGGAAACACACTGACACTGGCACAGAAAACACACTAGAAGAGGAAACACGCTGATACTGGTACAGGAAACACACTGACACTGGCACAGGTAACACACTTACACCAGAACAGGAAACACTCTTGCACAGGAAAGCCAATGACAGCGACACAGGAAACACACTGACACCGGAACAGGAAACACACTGACACTGGCACGGGAAACAGAGTAACATCCAAACAGGAAACACACTGGTACAGGAAGCACACTAGCAAAGGAAACACACGGACACCAGCACTGGAAACACACTGAAACCAGAACAGGAAACACTCTAGCACAGGACAGCCAATGACAGCGACACAGGAAACACACTGACACCGGAACAGGAAACACACTGACACTGGCACAGGAAACACAGTAACATCCAAACAGGAACCACACTGACACCGGAACAGGAAACACACTGGTACAGGAAGCACACTAGCAAAGGAAACACACAGACACCAGCACTGGAAACACACTGAAACTAGAACAGGAAACACACTAGCACAGGATCACACTGACACTGGCACAGGAAACATACTGACACCGGAACAGGAAAACACACTGACACCAGAACAGGAAACACACTGGCACAGGAAACACACTGGCACTGGAAATACACTGATACCTTGACAGGAAACACACTGACACCGGCCCAAGAATTACAGTGACACCAGCACAGGAAACATACTGACACTTGTACAGCAAACATACTGACACTGGCACAGGAACCACATTGTCACTGGAACAGGAAACACACTGGCACTGGAAACACAGTGACACTGGCACAGGAAAAACACTGGCACGAGGACAAGAAACACACTGACACTGGCACAGGAAACACACTGACACTGGCACAAAAAACACACTGACACTGGCACAGGAAACACAGTAACACCTGCACAGAAAACACACTGACACCAGCACAGGAAACATACTGACACTGGAATAGGAAAGGCACTGACTCCGGGATAGGGAACACACTGAGGCTGGCACAGGAAACACACTGGTACAGGAAACACACTAGCATAGGAAGCACACTGACACAGGCACAGAAAACACACACTCATAGGCACAGGTAAGACACTGACACCAGAACAGGAAACTCGCTAGCACAGGAAACACACTGACAGCGGCACAGGAAACACACTGACACTGGAACAGGAATCACACTGCCACAAGAAACACAGTAACACCCACACAGGAAATACACTGACACCAGAACAGACAACACACTAGTACAGGACACATACTAGCAAAGGAAACACACTGACACCGGCACAGGAAACACACTGAAATCAGAACAGGAAACACAGTAGCACAGGAAACACACTGTCACCGGCACAGGAAATATACTGACACCTGCACAGGAAACATACTGACACCACCACAGGAAACACACTGACACCGGAACAGAAAACACACTGACACCTGCACTGGAAACATACTGACACCACCACAGGAAACACACTGACACTGGAACAGGAAACACACTGGCACTGGAAACACAGTGACACCGGCACAGGAAATACACTGGCACCAGGACAGGAAACACACTGACACTGGCACAGGAAACACACTGACACCGGAACAGGAAACACACTGGCACTGGAAACACAGTGACACCGGCACAGGAAATACACGGGCTCCGAGACAGGAAACACACTGACACCAGCACAGGAAACACACTGACACTGGCCCAGGAAACACAGTAACACCCACACAGAAAACACACTGACACCGGCACAGGAAACATACTGACACTGGAACAGGAAACACACTGACTCCGGGATGGGAAACACACTGACACTGGCACAGGAATCACACTGGTACAGGAAACACACTAGCACAGGAAACACACTGACACTGGCACCGAAAACACACACTCACAGGCACAGGTAAAACACTGACACCAGAACAGGAAACTTATTAGCACAGGAAACACACTGACAGAAAACACACTGACACTGGAACAGGAAGCACACTGACACTGGCGCAGGAAACACAATAACACCCACAGAGGAAATACACTGACACTGGGACAGGGAACACACTGGCACAGGAAACACACAAGCACAGGAAACACACTGATACTGGTACAGGAAACACACTGGCACCAGAACAGGAAACACAGTAGCACAAGAAACACACTGACACCAGCACAAGAAACACAGTGGCACAGAAAACACAGTGACATTGGCACAGGAAATATACTGGCACTGGGACAGGAAAAACGCTGACCCCAGCACAGGAAACACACTGACACAGGCAGAGGAAACACGCTGACACTGGAACCCGAAACACACAGACACTGGCACAGGAATCACAGTAACACCCTCACAGGAAACACACTGACACCGGCACAGGAAACACACTGACACAAGCACAGGAAACACACTGACACCGGCACAGGAAACATACTGACACTGGAACAGGAAACACACTGACTCCAGGATAGGAAACGCACTGACCCTGGCACAGGAAACACACACTGGCACTGGAAACACACTGACATTAGGACTGTAAACACACTGACACCGGCACAGAAAACACACTAACAGTGGCACAGGAAACACACTGACACCGGGACAGGAACCACACTGACCCTGGCACAGGAAACACACTGATACCGGAACAGAAAACACATTGGCACAGGAAACACACTGACACCGGAACAGGAAACATACTGACACTGGAACAGGAAACACACTGACTCCAGGCTAGGAAACACACTGACCCTGGCACAGGAAACACACACTGGCACTGGAAACACACTGACATTAAGACTGTAAACACACTGACACCAGCACAGGAAACACACTAACAGTGGCACAGGAAACACACTGACACCGGGACAGGAACCACACTGACCCTGGCACAGGAAACACACTGACACCGGAACAGAAAACACATTGGCACAGGTAACACACTGACACCGGAACAGGAAACACAGTGGCACAGGAACCACACTAGCACAGGAAACACACTGACACTGGCACAGGAAACACACTGACACTGGCACAGGTAACACACTGACACTGGAATAGAAAACATACTGGCACAGGAAACACACTGACACCAGCACAGGAAACACACTGACAGTGGCACAGGAAACACACTGACACCGGCACAGGAAACACAGTGACACCCACAGAGGAAACACACTGACACTGGCACAGGAAACACACTGACACTGGCAGAGGAAAAACAGTAACACCCGTACAGGAAACACACTGAGACCAGAACAGAAAACACACTGACAACATAACAGGAAACAGACTGACACTGGAACAGGAAACACAGTGACACCGGCACAGGAAACATATTGACACCGGCACAGGAAACACATTGGCACTGGAACAGGAAACACATTGGCACAGGAAACCCACTAGCATAGGAAACACACTGACGTTGGCACAGGTAACACACTGACACCAAAACAGGAAACACACTAGCACAGGAAATACACTGACAGTGGCACAGGAAACACACTGACAACGGAACAGAAAAACACACTGACACTGGCACAGGAAACACAGTAGCACCCACACAGGAAACACACTGACTCCGGAACAGGAAACACACTAGTAGAGGAAACACACTAGCACAGGAAACACCATGACACCGGCACAGGAAACACACTGAAATCAGAACAGGAAACACACTAGCACAGGAAACACACTGTCACCGACACAGGAAATATACTGACACCTGCACAGGAAACATACTGACACCACCACAGGAAACATACTGACACCGGCACAGGAAACACACTGACACTGGAACAGGAAACACACTAGCAGAGGAAACACACTGACAGTGGCACAGGAAATACACTGCCACCGGGACAGGAAACGCACTGACAGTGGCACAGGAAACGTACTGACACCAGCACAGGAAACACAGTAACACCCACACAGGAAACACACTGCCACTGTCACAGGAAACACACTTACATTGGCACAAGAAACACAGTAACACCTGCACAGGAAACACACTGACACCGGAACAGGAAACACACTGACACTGGAAAAGGAAGCATACTGACAGTGGCACAGTAAACACACTGACACCGCACAGGAAACATACTGACACCGGCACAGGAAACACACTGATATCGGAACAGGAAACACACTGGCACAGGAAACACAATAGCAGAGGAAACACACTGACACTGGCACAGGAAACACACTAACACTGGCACAGTTGACACACTGATACCAGAACAGGAAACACACTAGCACAGGAAACACACTAACAGCGGCACAGGAATCACACTGACACTGGAACAGGAAACACACTGACACTGGCACAGGAGACACAGTAACACCCACACAGTAAACACACTGACACCGGAACAGGAAACACACTGGCACAAGAAACACACTAGCACAGGACACACACTGACACCGGCACAGAAAACACACTGACACCGGCACAGGAAACATAGTGACACTGGCACAGGAAACATACTGACACTAGTACAGGAAACACACTGACAACGGAACAGGAAATACACGGGCACAGGAAGCACACTGACACTGGGACAGGAAATACACTGGCACCGGGACAGGAAACACACTGACAACAGCACAGGAAACACATTAACACTTTAACAGGAAGCACAATGACAATGGCACAGGAAACACAATAACACCGGCACAGGAAACACACTGACATAGGCAAAGAAAACACACTGACACCATAACAGGAAACACACTAGCACAAGAAACATACTGACAGCAGCAAAGAAAACACACTGACACCAGAACAGGAAACACACTGACACTGGAACACGAAACTCACTGGCAGAGGAAACACACTGACACTGGCACAGGAAATACACTGGCACCAGGACATGAAACACACTGGCACTGGTGCATGAAACATACTGATACTGGGACAGGAAACTCACTGACACTGGCACTGGAAACACACTGGCACCGGCACAGGAAACACACTGCCACTGTCACAGGAAACACACTTACATTGGCACAAGAAACACAGTAACACCTGCACAGGAAACACACTGACACCGGAACAGGAAACACACTGACACTGGAAAAGGAAGCATACTGACAGTGGCACAGTAAACACACTGACACCGCACAGGAAACATACTGACACCGGCACAGGAAACACACTGATATCGGAACAGGAAACACACTGGCACAGGAAACACAATAGCAGAGGAAACACACTGACACTGGCACAGGAAACACACTAACACTGGCACAGTTGACACACTGATACCAGAACAGGAAACACACTAGCACAGGAAACACACTAACAGCGGCACAGGAATCACACTGACACTGGAACAGGAAACACACTGACTCCAGGATAGGAAACGCACTGACCCTGGCACAGGAAACACACACTGGCACTGGAAACACACTGACATTAGGACTGTAAACACACTGACACCGGCACAGAAAACACACTAACAGTGGCACAGGAAACACACTGACACCGGGACAGGAACCACACTGACCCTGGCACAGGAAACACACTGATACCGGAACAGAAAACACATTGGCACAGGAAACACACTGACACCGGAACAGGAAACATACTGACACTGGAACAGGAAACACACTGACTCCAGGCTAGGAAACACACTGACCCTGGCACAGGAAACACACACTGGCACTGGAAACACACTGACATTAAGACTGTAAACACACTGACACCAGCACAGGAAACACACTAACAGTGGCACAGGAAACACACTGACACCGGGACAGGAACCACACTGACCCTGGCACAGGAAACACACTGACACCGGAACAGAAAACACATTGGCACAGGTAACACACTGACACCGGAACAGGAAACACAGTGGCACAGGAACCACACTAGCACAGGAAACACACTGACACTGGCACAGGAAACACACTGACACTGGCACAGGTAACACACTGACACTGGAATAGAAAACATACTGGCACAGGAAACACACTGACACCAGCACAGGAAACACACTGACAGTGGCACAGGAAACACACTGACACCGGCACAGGAAACACAGTGACACCCACAGAGGAAACACACTGACACTGGCACAGGAAACACACTGACACTGGCAGAGGAAAAACAGTAACACCCGTACAGGAAACACACTGAGACCAGAACAGAAAACACACTGACAACATAACAGGAAACAGACTGACACTGGAACAGGAAACACAGTGACACCGGCACAGGAAACATATTGACACCGGCACAGGAAACACATTGGCACTGGAACAGGAAACACATTGGCACAGGAAACCCACTAGCATAGGAAACACACTGACGTTGGCACAGGTAACACACTGACACCAAAACAGGAAACACACTAGCACAGTAAATACACTGACAGTGGCACAGGAAACACACTGACAACGGAACAGAAAAACACACTGACACTGGCACAGGAAACACAGTAGCACCCACACAGGAAACACACTGACTCCGGAACAGGAAACACACTAGTAGAGGAAACACACTAGCACAGGAAACACCATGACACCGGCACAGGAAACACACTGAAATCAGAACAGGAAACACACTAGCACAGGAAACACACTGTCACCGACACAGGAAATATACTGACACCTGCACAGGAAACATACTGACACCACCACAGGAAACATACTGACACCGGCACAGGAAACACACTGACACTGGAACAGGAAACACACTAGCAGAGGAAACACACTGACAGTGGCACAGGAAATACACTGCCACCGGGACAGGAAACGCACTGACAGTGGCACAGGAAACGTACTGACACCAGCACAGGAAACACAGTAACACCCACACAGGAAACACACTGCCACTGTCACAGGAAACACACTTACATTGGCACAAGAAACACAGTAACACCTGCACAGGAAACACACTGACACCGGAACAGGAAACACACTGACACTGGAAAAGGAAGCATACTGACAGTGGCACAGTAAACACACTGACACCGCACAGGAAACATACTGACACCGGCACAGGAAACACACTGATATCGGAACAGGAAACACACTGGCACAGGAAACACAATAGCAGAGGAAACACACTGACACTGGCACAGGAAACACACTAACACTGGCACAGTTGACACACTGATACCAGAACAGGAAACACACTAGCACAGGAAACACACTAACAGCGGCACAGGAATCACACTGACACTGGAACAGGAAACACACTGACACTGGCACAGGAGACACAGTAACACCCACACAGTAAACACACTGACACCGGAACAGGAAACACACTGGCACAAGAAACACACTAGCACAGGACACACACTGACACCGGCACAGAAAACACACTGACACCGGCACAGGAAACATAGTGACACTGGCACAGGAAACATACTGACACTAGTACAGGAAACACACTGACAACGGAACAGGAAATACACGGGCACAGGAAGCACACTGACACTGGGACAGGAAATACACTGGCACCGGGACAGGAAACACACTGACAACAGCACAGGAAACACATTAACACTTTAACAGGAAGCACAATGACAATGGCACAGGAAACACAATAACACCGGCACAGGAAACACACTGACATAGGCAAAGAAAACACACTGACACCATAACAGGAAACACACTAGCACAAGAAACATACTGACAGCAGCAAAGAAAACACACTGACACCAGAACAGGAAACACACTGACACTGGAACACGAAACTCACTGGCAGAGGAAACACACTGACACTGGCACAGGAAATACACTGGCACCAGGACATGAAACACACTGGCACTGGTGCATGAAACATACTGATACTGGGACAGGAAACTCACTGACACTGGCACTGGAAACACACTGGCACCGGCACAGGAAACACACTGCCACTGTCACAGGAAACACACTTACATTGGCACAAGAAACACAGTAACACCTGCACAGGAAACACACTGACACCGGAACAGGAAACACACTGACACTGGAAAAGGAAGCATACTGACAGTGGCACAGTAAACACACTGACACCGCACAGGAAACATACTGACACCGGCACAGGAAACACACTGATATCGGAACAGGAAACACACTGGCACAGGAAACACAATAGCAGAGGAAACACACTGACACTGGCACAGGAAACACACTAACACTGGCACAGTTGACACACTGATACCAGAACAGGAAACACACTAGCACAGGAAACACACTAACAGCGGCACAGGAATCACACTGACACTGGAACAGGAAACACACTGACACTGGCACAGGAGACACAGTAACACCCACACAGTAAACACACTGACACCGGAACAGGAAACACACTGGCACAAGAAACACACTAGCACAGGACACACACTGACACCGGCACAGAAAACACACTGACACCGGCACAGGAAACATAGTGACACTGGCACAGGAAACATACTGACACTAGTACAGGAAACACACTGACAACGGAACAGGAAATACACGGGCACAGGAAGCACACTGACACTGGGACAGGAAATACACTGGCACCGGGACAGGAAACACACTGACAACAGCACAGGAAACACATTAACACTTTAACAGGAAGCACAATGACAATGGCACAGGAAACACAATAACACCGGCACAGGAAACACACTGACATAGGCAAAGAAAACACACTGACACCATAACAGGAAACACACTAGCACAAGAAACATACTGACAGCAGCAAAGAAAACACACTGACACCAGAACAGGAAACACACTGACACTGGAACACGAAACTCACTGGCAGAGGAAACACACTGACACTGGCACAGGAAATACACTGGCACCAGGACATGAAACACACTGGCACTGGTGCATGAAACATACTGATACTGGGACAGGAAACTCACTGACACTGGCACTGGAAACACACTGGCACCGGCACAGGAAACACACTGGCACAGGCACAGGAATCACACTGACACCGGAACAGGAAACATACTGACACTGGGACAGTAAGCACACTGACACCGGGACAGATAACACACTGACACTGGCATGGGAAACACACTGGCGCAGGAAACACACTCACACTGGAACAGGAAACAAACTGACACCGGGACAGTAAACACACTGACACTGGGACAGATAACACACTGACACTGGCATGGGAAACACACTGGTGCAGGAAACACACTGACACTATCACCGGAAACACTCTGACACTGGTACAGGAAACACAATGACACTTGCGCAGGAAACACACTGACACTCACACAGGAAAAACACTGACAGTAGCACAGAAAACATACTGACATCGGCATGGGAAACATACTTACACTGGAACAGGAAACACACTGACACTGGCACTGGAAACATACTGACACTGGCACAGGGCACACACTGACACCGTCACAGGAAACAACCTGACATCGGCACAGGAAACACACTGACACCGGCACAGGAAACATGCTGACACTAGAACAGGAAACACACTGACACAGGCACAAGAAACACATTGACACCGGATCAGAAAACACACTGACACCAGGACTGCAAACTTACTAGCATCAGGACAGGAAACACACTGGCACCAGGACAGGAAACACAGTGACACCAGAACAGGAAACACACTGGCAGTGGCAGAGGAAACACAGTGACACCAGAACAGGAAACACACTGAC
The DNA here is from genome assembly GCF_031143425.1 of Pleurodeles waltl. Taxonomy (NCBI): domain Eukaryota; kingdom Metazoa; phylum Chordata; class Amphibia; order Caudata; family Salamandridae; genus Pleurodeles; species Pleurodeles waltl. The sequence continues at coordinate 1,721,067,588 of NC_090445.1, read as the reverse complement.
CCCAGGTCAGGAAACACACTGACACTGGCACAGGAAACACACTGGCAGTGGCACAGGAAACATACTAACACCGGCACAAGAAACACACTGACACCAGAACAGGAATGACACCAACACTGGAACAGGAAGGACACTGACACTGGAAGAGGAAAGACACTGACAACGGGACTGGAAACATACTGGCACCGGGACAGGAAACACACTGGCACCGGGACAGAAAACACACTGACACTGGAACAGAAAACCCACCTGGACCAGCACAGAAAACACACTGACACCGGAAGAGGAAGCACAGTTACACCGGAACAGGTAACATACTGACACTGGGACAGGAAGCACATTGACACTAGCACAGGAAACACACCGGCACAGGAAACACCCTGACATTGGCACAGGAAACACACTGACACTGGCACAGGAAACTTACTAACACTGGAACAGGAAACACACTGACACAGGCACAAAAAACACATTGACACCAGAACAGGAAGGACACTAAGGCCCTCATTACAACATTGGCGGTTAATCCCGCTTACCGCCGTGCAGAAGACCGCTAACACACTGCTGCAGCGGTGGAATTCCGCTACAGCTAATATGACCCAAAGCTCGGAATCTGCCAAGTCCGCCACACCAAAGGTCAGTGATAAACTAGCGATAACAAAACCTCCACCGTCACGCCAACAGGTATCTACCCACATTATCATGACCCACGAATCCACGCGGCGGTCTTTCAACTGCGGTATTCCATTGGCAGTACACACCGCCGCACACACATTTACAAAACACAACCACATTGGACAAATCGAAATACACACACCTGATACACATACACACACCACTCCCACACACCCAATCCAACATAAAACACACACCCACATTACCCACAAACCCTTACTACCAAAATTGAGAAAGAAGGCCAGAGAGAGACACCACCAGAAACAACACTAGCATCCACAGGCACAATACACCATCACTCACACATCATCCACGCATCTCAGACAACACACACAATTACATCCCCTCACACATCACAACCGACACCACCTCTCCCTTCACCCACACCACATCAAGGCACCTCAACGACACCCCAGGTTCTCTGAGGAGGAGCTCAGGTTCATGGTGGAGGAAATCGTCCGGGTAGAGCCACAGCTATTCGGATCACAGGTGCAGCACACCTCCATTGGTAGGAAGATGGAGCTATGGCACAGAATCGTTGATAGGGTCAGCGCAGTGGGACAGCATCCAAGCACACAGGATGACATCAGGAAGAGGTGGAACGACCTACGGGGGAAGGTGCGTTCCGTGGTCTCAGGACACCAGATTGCAGTACAGAGGACTGGCGGCGGACCCCCACCTCCTCCCCCACAACTAACAACATGGAAGGAGCAAGTCTTGGCTGTACTGCATCCTGAGGGCCTCACAGGAGTAGCAAGAGGAATGGACTCTGGTAACTCAACTCCCAACTATTACATCCCCCACCCTACCTGCATGCTATCACATACCCCCACCCTCACCCTCACCCCCATCACTCCAACACCTCACAAATGTCCCACTATCACAAACCACCCATCCCAACACCAAGCCCTGCATGCAACACCAAAGCATGGACACCCATCACCCACCAAAGCATGTCCACAACAGATACCCACACAGACCCCAAACCAATTATCACACAAGGTCCTAGACAAGAATGCAAGCACTGGAGCAGGGTCACTCACCCATTGCACACAATGGCACACACAGATGCAATAATCATGCCTTCACACCCCTGCAGGACCCCACCCAACGTTATCCTAACAGGAGGTTCCAGACATGTCCAGTCCCCCCACAGAAGAGGCCCACAGTGAGGACAGCAGCTCTGTCCAACTGGATCAAGATGACCAGCCAGGCCCATATGGGACCTTGGGACAGTCGGTTTCCCTGACACTGGCACATGCCACCACAGATCCTCCCCCCTCAGGAAATACCAGCACCTCACCCACCCAGTGGGCCCATCCCTCTGTCCCCAGGACTCGTCAAGCAGCAGTGTGTCCACCACTACAGGGAACCCAGGCAAACCCACCACCCCAAGAACATCAGGGACCTGGGGGCAGTGGCAGTGGGCACACGGTTTAGGGGACAGAGGCACAGGAAAACAGGGGAACTGGGAGGACAGCTGTGCGACAGGGAGAGGACAGGCCCAGGGAACCCACTCTCCACAAGGCCCTCTTCAACATCAAGGGAGCATACCATCATTCCCAGGAGACGATGGCAACGGTACTGGCCAACTTTCAGGAGACCCAGTGGCTGCAGGAGGAACACTATCTGGGGATCAGGGAGGAACTCAAGTCCATCAACACTACCCTGGTGACCATCATAGGGGTGCTGAAGGACCTTGTCAACACCAGGAGGGACACTGTGGCACAACAAGGGGCCCCTGACACTAGCCTGGATGATGAACTGCCCACCACCTCCACCGGCGCTAGTGAACAGGAGGCACCGCCACAGGCCCACGACACCAGCACCCCACCCCCTGTAGAAGGAGAACCACCCCGCAAACAGTCCCTGAGATCCAGGAACAAGACAGAGAACAATGCCAAGACCCCCGCCAGGAAATGAGACCCCCCCCCTGAATGTCATCCTTCTGTCCCACTTTGTCACCCTGTCCATCCTTAAACTGCCCTAGCTCCACTTCCTATGCCCCTTTGGACAATGCACCTGTGAAACAAATAGACTGAACTCTGCCATGGACATTCCTCCATCATCACCCCAGCCCATTTAACAACCCCCTCCACTTATTTGCACAGAAATAAACACCCTTAAATCACAAAACAATCTGGAGTCAGTCTGTGCTTTCACAAAAGTGTATTTGCAATAACTATGGAATATAGCAATGTCAATTTTATTGTCAACCTACCGATGTAACACAGCTCTAGTCCATTAGGTAATATAGCAGAGGTCACACAGTGGGACCCACATCTGTTAAATGGAAAGGCAAAGTGACAAGTCAGGGTCCACACACTAGGTGAAAGTGACAGACTTATGATAGCTCAAACAATTGTATGAGCTGTGTGAGGCAGTGATATCTTCTTACCTGTGTCTCACTGGAAGTATTGCTGGATAACGTTGTTTCTGTTGTCGATATCCTCTTCTTCTGCCTCCTCTTCTTCACTGTCCACAGGCTCCACAGCTGCCACAAGACCTCCATCTGGACCATCCTCCTGCAGAAAAGGCACCTGTCGTCGCAAAGCCAGGTTGTGCAGCATACAGCAGGCCACGATGATCTGGAACACCTTCTTTGGTGAGTAGTAGAGAGAACCACCTGTCACATGGAGGCACTGGAACCTGGCCTTCAGGAGGCCGAACGTCCTTTCGATCACCCTCCTAGTTCGCCCATGTGCCTCATTGTAGCGTTCCTCTGCCCTTGTCCTGGGATTTCTCACTGGGGTCAGTAGCCATGACAGGTTGGGGTACCCAGAGTCACCTGCTAATGCCGAGGGACACACTAACCCGTAGGGACAACCCCAGACCCAGGCAACTATACACAGGGTATAGGGTTCTTGTCCTCACCTATTAGCCACACACGGTGCCTCTGGAGTTGCCCAATCACATAAGGGATGCTGCTATTCCTCAGAATGTAAGCGTCATGCACTGAGCCAGGAAATTTGGCATTCACATGGGAGATGTACTGGTAGGCCAAACACACCATCTGCACATTCATCGAATGGTAGATCTTCCGGTTTCTGTACACCTGTTCCTGCGGGGGGTACCAAGGCCACATGTGTCTTATCAATTGCACCTATGATGTTGGGGATATGTTCCAGGGCATAGAAGTCACCTTTCACTGTAGGCAAATCCTCCACCTGAGGGAAAACGATGTAGCTGCGCATGTGTTTCAGCAGAGCACACCACACTTTGGACAACACGTTTGAGAACATTGGCTGGGACATCCCTGATGCAATGGCCCCTGTTGTTTGAAAAAACCCACTTGCCAGGAAATGGAATATTGACAGGACCTGCACTAGAGGGGGTATCCCTGTGGGATGGCGGGTTGCTGACATCAGGTCTGGCTCCAACTGGGCACACAGTTCATGGATTGTTGCACGATCAAGTCTGTAGGTGACTATTACGTGTCTCTCTTCCATTGTCGACAGGTCCACCAGCGGTCTGTACACCGGAGGATGCCGCCATTTCATCACCTGCCCCAGCGGACGTGCCCTATGGAGGAGAACAGTGAGCAGAGAGTCAGCCAACACTGAGGTATTACAAAATGTCATTTGCACACATTTGTTAATCCGCAATGTGCCTGTTACTGTGTGTATGCAAGGCCTAGATAGGTGTGACGCACTTATTAATAATGCCATGTGGCCCCCTGAAATGGCGGCTGCCTGACCAGTAAGGTGGGACAAGGGGATATGAGGTAACTGCGCTGGCATTCTACACCGTTGCGGTAGGTGGTCGAAGACCGCGGCGCAATCCTGCATTGGTTAACATTGGACCCTATGGGTCCCAGGAGCCAATGACGATGTACGCCGGCGGTGACAATACGCACCGCCGCGGACGTGACCGCCATTTTCTATCTGTACACTCACTTGATACCTGACCTTCAACAGGAGAGGACCTACACTGCAAGTGCTGCTGTGACCTCAGTCTGGAAGCGACAATGGCTCATGTGTCTGGGGAAAGGGTCCCTGCCTTCACTTCGGAGGAGTTGGAGAAGTTAGTGGATGGGGTCCTCTCCCAGTACACGCTACTCTACGGTCCTCCAGACAAACAGGTGAGTACACTGTGAGCATGCTGCATGGGCAATGCCTGTTTGGAGTGGTGTGGATGGAAGATACATGGGGGGGGGGACTGAGCCATGCATGAGCGGACGGTGAGTGTATGTGCGTTAGGGCAAGGGTGGGGACATGGCCCAATGACTGTGATGGTCCGGAAAGTTAAAGTTTTTCCTTTTCCCCTGCACTATTCCTGTAGGTCAGCGCCCACCAGAAGAAGGATATTTGGCGTGCCATCGGCAAGGACGTCCGGACCCTGGGGGTCCACCACAGACGGAGCACCCACTCCCGGAAAAGATGGGAGGACATTTGCTGCTGGAGCAAGAAGATGTCGGATGCCCAGCTGGGGATGGCCTCCCAATGTGGGAGGAGTGCCCGTCGCACCATGACCCCCCTGATGTTCTGGATCCTGGCTGTGGCGTGTCCGGAGTTGGATGGGCGCTTGAGGGCATCACAGCAGCCACAAGGGGGTGAGTACAGTCACATCCATCTGACTCTGCGCGCATTACGAGGTGTCTGAGTGGGGGAGGTAGGCAGTGGGTTACCCTAGGCCAGGGCGAGCTTTGTAGGCAAGGTTCCTTTGTGAGGCAGGCTATGTGGCACCCCAACCCCACCAGTGGTAAGAGTGATCTACACTTAGTCAGGCTCCTGTGACTTCCATGTGTGCAGCAATCGGGCATAGTCCTTGTACCCCATGGCCCTGTGAATTATCTAGGAACTATAAGTGCATGGCGTAGTGCAGAGGGCTGCTGTGTCTGTAGTGTCTGCCAACGGAGTGGTATAGCATGCACTGAACGTGTCTTTCTTCTGTCTCCCCCCCTTTTTGTGGTCTCCCTGTTCTTCTGTGCAATAGCATCATCAGGCGGAGGAGCAGTGGCACCGGATCCGGAGGGAGCTGCATCCCATTTGGCCCTGGAGGGCGAGACAATGGAGTCTGAAGCCACCAGTGGGACGAAGGGCGAGGGGAGCTCCATGGCGGGGACAGGAGGTGACAGCAGCAACAGCGACTCCTCCTCCTCTGATGATAGCTTCCTTGCGGTGGCGGGCCCCTCTGTGCCCCTGCTTCAACAGGTACAGCTGCCACCCCCCCTACCAGCACCGCCCTCCCAGCAGCCCCCAAGCGTGTGTCCCGTGGCCACTCACCCAGGACGGTGGGCATCTCCTTTGCCCCAGGCACCTCAGGCCCTGCCCCAGTCAGCCCTGCAGCCCTCAGTGAGGAGGCTATTGACCTCCTGAGATCCCTCACTGTTGGGCAATCTACTATTGTGAATGCCATCCAGAGTGTCGAGAGGCATTTGCAACAAACAAATGCATTCCTGGAGGGCATTAATTCTGGCCAGGCAACTCAACAGAGAGCATTTCAGACTCTGGCCTCAGCACTGATGGCAGCCATTGTCCCTGTCTCTAGCCTCCCCCCTCCAACTTTCTCCACCCAGACCCAATCCCCTGTACCTCAGCCTATCCCAAGCACACCATCATACCAGCATGCACACACCTCAACACACAAGGGTGGCTCAGACAAACAAAAGCACCACACATCCCACAGGCACTCACACAAGCATCATACCCATGCAGACATACCAACATCCACTGCCTCCACTGTGTCCCCCTCCACCACGTCCTCCTCTTCCCTCCCTGTCTCGTCTCCACTCACACCTGCATGCAATACATCTTCAGCCACTACCTCCATCACCAGCACGCCCATCACCACACACCGCTCACGTGCACTCACCACCCCCACTACCTTTCACAAATTCCTTGTGTCCTCTCCCAGTGTGTCTGTGAGCCCTCCTCCCAAAGTACACAAACGCAGGCACCCACCCACCCAACAGCCATCCACCTCACAACAGCCTCCAGCCCATGCACCTTCACCCAAATTCAGCAAACGTACACCTCCTACAACCACTACCTCTTCCTCCACTCCCAAACCCCCTCCATCTACCCGTCCCAGTGTGTCTAAAAAACTTTTGCTGGCTAATATTGACCTCTTCCCTACACCTCCCCGTCTCCCGTCCATCCCCTAGGGCCAGGCTTTCCAGGTCCCAACCCAGCACCTCAGCCTCCACATCACCAGGCACAGTGGTGCCAGCAACTGCGGGCTATTGGAGTGTGCCAACCAACAGGGCTGCCAGTGTGCCACGGAGCGAGAGCAAGGACATTCCGCCACCTGAAAAAGTTAAAAAGTTGCCCACATCCCGGAGGGAGAAGGCGAAAACACCTGCCACCAAGGGCTCAGGGAAAACGAAAGGGGATAGTGGCAAGAGAGCTGCGCCACCATCCAAGGTGGGGAAGGGCTGGAAAAGAAAGGGCAGGTCAGGAGAAGGCATGGTGGCACCGACAATGGGACCAGTGTCACACCTTCTGTCCATGTCGACGCCAACCTGTACGGCGGAGAAGACCGCCACCTGCACCGCCCACCTGCACCGCCACCTGCACCGCCACCTGCACTGCCACCAGCACCGCTGTCATTGAGACCGCCACCAGCACTGCAGTCACTAAGCCGCCACCAGCACTGCCGCCACAGAGCCTGCCACCAGCACCGCCGCCACAGAGCCCGCCGCAAGCACCGATGCCACAGAGCCTGCCGCAAGAGCCGATGCCACAGAGCCCGCCGCAAGCACGCAGCCACAGAGCCCGCCGCAAGCACCGCTGCCACAGAGGCCGCCGCCAGCACCGCTGCCACCGAGGCTGCCACCAGCACCGCTGCCACAGAGGCCGCTGCCAGCACCGCTGCAACTGACCCCACCGCAAGCACCGCCAGCGGCACCACAACATCCTGAGCCTGTGGCACCACCGCAGACATGGCTGCCATCCCCAGTGGTCAGTTGTCCGAGGCTGGTGGTCAGTTCTAGGAGCCTGGGCAGCTTCCATGATGCATTACTTTCAGTGGAGAAAGGCATCCACTACCTCAGTCCTTGGCAGGATGAAGCACTCTGGGCACAAAGCCCCCTCCAGAACCAGTGGAGAAAGACATCCACTACCTCAGTCCTTGGCAGGATGAAGCACTCTGGGCTCAAAGCCCCCTCCATAACCAGTGGAGCATGTTATCCACTTGAGAGACTGTGGCTTTGCACTCCCCAGCATATAGCAGTGGGCAAACCACCCACTTGAGAGACTGTGGCTTTGCACTCCCCAGGATACAGCAGTGGCCATGGAGCCCCCTCGTGGAGCAGTGGTGTTGTGCATTCATCAGGCTGATGCCCCTGCAGTGTTCTCTCCGTTGGAAGTCTGGTATCATGTGTGGGCCTCGCCCATGCATTTTGGGCCCAGTGGTCCACGGACAATAAATGGTGCACTATCCGGACTTGTGTAGTTGGTGTACATAATTGTATATACTGTATTTCGAGTTTTGACTACTGGATTTTTCATGATTACAATCGTTCAGCTCATTTCCTTTTGTCCTTGCGTTATTCCAGGGAGGGTGGGGGGTGTATATTTAATGTTGCGCCATGTATTTGTGTGTATGTTGTTGTGGGTGAGGGTGGGGGTGTTGCGTGTTGTGTGTGTGTGTCACTCTCTTTTCCCTCCCCTGTGCTGTAGGTGCAGTACTCACCGTGGTCGTCGCCGCCATCTTTGGTGCTCCTGATAGAGGAGCAGGAAGATCATCGTATGGAGTATCTGGAGTTCTGGCTCCATGGCGTCCTGGCTCCTTGTGGGGGTGTGGAGAGGTGAGTGTTTTTCCTTCCAAGTCCTGTTTCCGCCGTGTTTTTGTTCGCGTTGGTTCCGCCCAGGAAAAGGTGGCGGATTGGCATCTTGTGATAGGGTGGGCGGTACATTGTCTTCCGCCTGTCTGTTGGCGGTTACTGCTGCGCTGTTTGTTTGTACCGCCGTGGCGGTCGGAGTGTTAAAGTGGCTGTCTATGTTGGCTGTTTCCGCCATGGTCGTGATTCCATTTTTTTTACCGCCGGCCTTTTGGCGCTCTTACCGCCGCTTTAACACCAACTGCCAGGGTTGTAATGAGGGCCTAACACTGGAACAGGAAGGACACTGACACTGGAAGAGGAAAGACACTGACAACGGGACTGGAAACATACTGGCACCGAGACAGGAAACACACGGGCACCGGGACAGGAAACACACTGACACCGGAACAGAAAACACACCTGGACCGGCACAGGAAACACACTGACACTGGAAGAGGAAACACAGTGACACCAGAACAGGTAACATACTGACACCGGGACAGGAAGCACATTGACACTGGCACACTGACACTGGTGGAAGCAATGCACTGACACTGGGACAGGAAACACACTGACAATGGCACAGGAAACATACTGACACTGGCACAGGAAACACACTAACAGTGGGATATGAAACACACTGACACTGGAGCAGGAAACACAATGACACTATCACAGGAAACATGCTGACACTGCCATAGGAAACACACTGACACTGGCACAGGAAACACACTGACACTGGAGCAGAAAACACACTGACACTGGTGGAGGAAATGCACTGAAACTGGGACAGGAAACACACTGGCACTATCACAGGAAACAGACAGATACTGTCACAGGAAACACACTGACACTGGGACACACTGACTCTGGGAAAGGAAACATTAATACACTGCGGCAAAGAGTGCACTGACACTGGGATATGTAACATACTGAACGTGGCACATGAAATACACTAACAGTAGGACAAAGAGAGGAACACTCTGGCTCTGAACAGGAGCATACTGTATCCCTCTAGCCAGCATCATCTGCTCTCACAGCATCAACGTCTTCTCGCAACTTACTCTCTCCCTCATGGACAACACTCACAGTACCCGGATCAAGACCAATGGCTGCATGACTGAAATCACTCACTGGATGAAGACAAACTGGCTAAAACGGAACACTGACAAAACCAAAATCATGGTCTTTGGGAAGAGACTTCACAGGGGTATTCCACCTGGTGGTAAACAGAGTTAGGACAGGCTCCTACCCTCGCCACCCACACCAAGAATTCCAGGATCATCATCAACAGCAAACTCATCATGACCCCTGTTAGAAATGGGGTTTCTGGTTGGCTAGGGTATGCACCTCAGCCAGGCAGAACCCACCAACTCTAGTCAGGGCAAGGGAGTTAACCCCTGCTCACCCCCTTGGTAGCTTGGCACGAGCAGTCAGGCCTATCCCAGAGGCAATGTGTAAAGCGTTTGCACAACACACACAACACACGTGATGCAAAATGTACACCACAAAGTAAACACAACACTGAGCTATGTAAAAATTATCTGTATTGCACAAAGCATAATTAGACCAACATTACACGTAAGTAATACCCTGCTACCTTAGCAGTTGTCAGAATGTTACACAAGTTACTAATACTCTGCAAGAATATGCAGTTGTCACATTAGAACACGTAAGTACTCAGGATTCTGCAACATAAGCAGTAGTCAGGAATTAAAATAAGAATTATATGCACTTGTCATGAACAATTCCTAAATACCCATAAAAGGAACATTAGCGAATACATCACAAGTCATAAAGATACATATCAGCTAGACCTGCCCAAAAGGAACAGTAGCACATATATGTAAGGTCACCAAAGCAGGTAGAAACCCTATAAACCCCCCCCCTCCCCCCCCAAGGTCTATATTAGGCTCCTGGAGCCAATATCACTGGAAAAATACCTGTTTGGGATGAAGAGGCACTCCCTGTGCCTAAAAGAGGAGGGTAGGGGGCCCCGGCGCTCCTGTGCGCAAAGCGGGACCACGTGGTGCTCCAGGGGGGAGAGGGGCAGTTGGCGCCCTCTCCTCGCAATAAACGGGCCCCTCCAGGGACCCACGCCTTAGGTGGGGCCTGCCTTGGCCCTCTCACACCCTGTCCTCGGGGTGGAGGCCAGGCGAGACCCAAACAATTGCGGGGCGAAGAGGAAGGGACATCTGTCGAGGTCTCCCTTCCCGGGAAGCCAGGTATGCCAAAATAATGTGAAAAAAGCAGCGTCCTGCTCCTACGGCAGCGATAGGGGAAGGGGGCACTTCCCTCGCCTTCCCCGAGTCCTGCGATCTATAGATTCCGGAACTCGGACCCCTCCGGGGGCCCGAGAAGGCACTCGCCTGCACCCAACGTGGTGCGCGAGTGTCCTGTTGTGTTTACGGGCTGCCTCAGGGATCTTAGAACGATCGGAGGCGGCTGGTGCCCCGGGGGCGCTCCTGGGGGCGGACCGTGCCCCGGGGGTGCCGACAGGAGCACGCTTGCTCCGGTTAGGTTTTCCTTGTGCCCTGGGGACACTGAGATGAGCGCGGACCTCGCGCTAAAGAGAATTCAAAAGCCGGGCTGCGGCGGTGATTTTAGGGCTCCAAATAAAGCGCTTTTCACAGCGCTAAGGCCAAATCTGCAGCCTGGGCTGCGGCGGTGATTTTTCCTCAGCAATAAAAAGAGCGCCTTTTAGAGAGCGCTTCTGTCAACGTTGTAGAGATTGATTGCCCCTGGGAGAAAGCCAGACAAGAAGAAGCACAGGGCTGGTGGACCCAGCTACAAACCAGCACAAGGGGTGCAGATGGTGGCAGTTCCTCTTAGTGACCAGGCAGGTCACATGTCAGCACAGCAGCAGCAGTCCAAGGTGGTTTCCTGGTGAATGTTCAAATTGTGGGGAAAATTCCCCTGTACTTATACTGGGTTTAGAGTGTGTCTTACAGTGGCAGGAGAGGAGGTTCCAGACAGTTACAACTGGTTCTGGGAGTGCCCCCGCTCTCCTTTCAGCACAGGCTCCAAAATAGATCTGCCCTGTCCACCCCATCCGATTTTGCAACTGTAACATACATGTCCATCCCCCAACAGGCACCACCACCCATGCCACCCTGATGGACAGGACAAGGAGTGGCAGTGGCCCACATGGAGACAGAGGCACCACTCAGGACACTGGAGAGGAAACTCTTGACAGTGAGGAATACCCTGGCCCTTTACACAGTCCTGGGCTGTCACCATCCAGCAGCCCCACCCAGGACACCACTGACACCCCTACCACCCAGCCAACAACATCAGCTCTGGGCAACCGGCCCCACACCTGTGTATTGAGGCCACAGACTGGTGGAACACAAGGACAGAGGCCACATACCACCATACCCAGTACAGGATGGGCAAGATTGTGGCCACCCTGGAGCCGAATCAAAGGCTGCAGATAGCACACCACCAGGAGGCCATGGAGCAGTGGAAACAGCTCAATGCCACCATGGCCACTACTGCAGGGGCGCTGCTGCACCACTTCCCAACCAAGCCTTAGACCCCCACAGACCAGGAATCCCCTACCACAGACCAAGCTACAGACCAGCCATCAATGGCAGCAGCAGCAACTGGACTGGTGCCACAATCTAAGGACACAGAGAAGACCAGCACCTCCTCCCATACAGGCCAACACCAGGTATCCAAATGGTCCCTCAGGCCCAGATATGGCACAGGAACACCTGCCAAGACCAAGGCATCCTCAAAGAAGTGACTGTGAATCAAACTGTCCCCCTAGTGTGCCACTCAACCGCCATCCCCACCGTGCAATATCAACTCAACAACATGTAAAATACAGATGGACATGTTACCATTGCCAACAATCGCTGAGACCATGTAGCCAGTATGGACATCCACCAGCAGCCCACTCCCATCACTGTAAAGAACACCATGGCATCCCTGACACCTAATAAACACATGTACACCAATGTCAATGTCCCCTGTCAGTATGCTGAATCAAATCGAACTGTGCATGCAACTGTCATGGTAATCATATCATATCTTTATTGCGGGAATGGCACCCCAAGCACAACATGGGGTGGCGTCAACAGAAATGTCTAACAAGTTGTTCATCAGTCACATGCAAACCTTGTTACTGTGAAAATGTTTATTGACCCAACATCCATATAGGGGATAAGTCAGACAGACAGAATGAAGCACAGACAACAACAGCAGCAAATAGAACATCATAGTCACTGGAAGTATAGTTGGATCAACTCTGGAGTGTACATCTTCCCCCCTCTTCATTATCACCATCACTCTCATCCCCTCCTAAAGTGGTCCCCATGGGCATTCAGTTGATAAGGGACAGGTGTGCAGTTCTTCAGGCCCTTCTGTGATGTTGGAGATGGATGTATAGCAGGGTTGTGGCCAATAGTCAGGGGTATAGCCATGAGTATAGCTGTAGGTGCTGGATGATGGTATAGTTGCTGGGTGGGAGTATGTGTGAACCAGTTATGTACATCCATTCAGTTATTTACAAGTGTCTCTCCTGTTTTGTCTCCCCATCCCTGTTCTCCTGTGTTGTCTGTGTACATCAGCATCATCTGGCTGGGGAGCAGTGGCACCTATGAGTGGGGATGCAGTGGCCCACGGTTCCAAGGAGGCAGAGTCGAGCAATTCCAAGGGGACTAGTGGGTTGGAGGGCGAGGAGAGTACCACGGGGAGGCAACCACCACTGAATGGAGTGATTCTGACACCTCCTCCGATGGGAGCTCCCTGTTGGTGGCGGACCCTAGTGGGCCCACCCATTCTTTGTCATCATCCACCACCCCCCATACCATCACCGCCCACCCAGTTGCTCCCCACCCAGTTGCCCGTGCCCGCTCACCCAGAAGGGTGGGCATCTCCTTTGCCCCAGGCACCTCATCCCCTGCCCCAGTCAGCCCTGCTGCCCTCATGGAGGAGGCTATTGACCTCCTGAGGACCATCTCTGTAGGGCAGACAACCATCATCAATGCCATCCAGGGGCTAGAATCACAGGTGCAGCAGACCATTGCCTACATGGATGGCATTCACAGTGCCGTGTCTGGCCTACAGAGATCTTTTCAGGCTCTGGCCTCCTCTTTCACGGCAGCCAGTGTCCATGGTCTTTCCGTCCCCCCACCCAGCACCTCCACCTCTTCCAGCACCCCACTTCCTTCACCCGTCCCAAGCACACATTCTGACAGCCATGCACACACCTCAACACACAAGAAGCACACAGAGGAACACAAGCACCACACTTCCCACCATAGGCATACACACAGCCAACATACAAAGGCACACACACCAACATCCACTTCCCCCAGTGTGTCCACCTCTCCCACCTACCTGTCTGTCAACTCTACATGCACACTCACAGACACTGCACCCATTCACTGTTTCTGGCCCCATTCTTGCAGTCACCACAACATCAGACATCCAGTCATGCACCCCAGACACCACACTTGCACTCACCAAAACAACATTGACTGTCACATGCAGCACACTCACCAGACCTGCAGACAACACCCATTTACACTGGCAGCCTGTCTTGTCCCACTGTGTCCACCCCACTCCTCCCAAGACACTCAAACGTTCCCAAACACCCACCAAACACACATCCACCACACCTCAGCATACTGTACAGTCACCTACATCCACGTCACGCACACCTACACCTGTTACGACCACTCCCTCTACCTCCACTTCCACACCTTCCTCCAGGTCCACCCCGATTGCCCCTAAGAAACTTTTCCTATCCCGTGTAGACCTTTTTGAACCCACCGGCCCACCCCGTCTCGTCCCTAAATGTGCTCACCTCCTTGCTCTGTCCACTCCTCCCATGTACAAGTCCGCCCCTGTCTGCCCTTCACATTCACGTGCACCTTCCCCTGTGAGCAAGAGGCCCCATGCTGGCCCAAGTACATCTGCCGCACCCCAGTCAAAGGCTGCTCCCCCACCATCAAAGACGAAAACCAAACCCCCTCCACCTCCCAAACGTAAGCCCAAGCCCCCCCCCCCAGACGTAAGTCCCCACCTCCGCCACCCCCTACCCCTGTTCCCTGAGGTGCCTGGCTGCCCCACTGATGCCCCTTTATGGTGGAGTTCCATGGGCACATGTGGGAGTCATGTTGGGACCATTTGGACCCGTCAGCATTTTAGCTATGGACTGGCCATTGGCCTAATGTGTACGTTCTGTTGCTCCTTGAGCGCTAATAAAGTTTGTGTGGCCAGTGTTGTTGTTGGCACAATCTGGATCTGTGGTTACTCGTTTCTTTGTGGGGGGGGGGTGTTGTGCACAGGTGTTTACTTTGGGCAGGTTTAATTTGACTTGTGTCGGGTAAGTACCCCTGGCTCTGGGGTGTATGGCTTGTGCAGTTGTGAGGGGTTGTGGGTGCGTTGCAGGGTGGGTGAAGTGGGTGGGTATCAAACAACTCAGAATGATAAATCCAAACTGGTACCAGTACTGGAATGAATATAAAATGTACCCAGAAGTCAACTTAGAGGTGCCCCCTACAAAAACTAACTATACTGGCACGTTGCTGACTGGTCCTTTCCAGCTGGCACCTCCAGACAGTCAATATACAAACCTTGGGGGTGAGCCCTGCCTCTCCAGTTTGTAAGACAATGTCCTGGTTGGAGGAGCTTACAACTCCTCCCTCAGGAATGTGCACTGTTCTGACAGTGAGCTTCAAAGGGTTCACCACCCTTGAAACTCAACCCCCAAGCCTGCTGCTAGCAGCAGCTGGCATCCCCCTTGGCAAATCCCCACTTTTGGCAGGAACAAAGGTGGGAAACCTAACAAAGGGTAGGAGGAGCGGCCTCTCCCAGCATGCACCACCCCGATGGTGTTGCCTTCAAGGTGGACACTCTTTTTCAGTTTCTTCCATCTCAGAATAGAGGAAAATAGCCAATGAGGTTTAGAGAAGTGACCCTTCCCACAGGAAGTGGTCACTATAGTGGGTGTAGCCACCCAAAGATAGTGTCCCATTGGATATTAACAGGTTCCTCCTAACACCCACTAAATTAGTATTTAGTGGGCATCCCTTGACCAAGAAATCCGATTTGAAAGGACAAAGAAGACCAACACCAAAGAAGGTCCAAAAGCAAGAGAACTGTGGACCTTCTGCATCAAGAAAAGGCACTGAACCCTGCCTCCTGCACCCAGGACCCGACAATCACCGCTGTAGAGGAGCTAAACTGCCCTCAAGAAACCAAGAGGACCTCCAGGCTCAACAATCACCCAAGATTTTCCTTCTGAGTGGAGGTACCACTCAACAACTAACAAAGAACCAACGAGCCAGTGAGGGTCACTTTACTGACTGGCTGATATCTCCTGAACTGGAAGTCACAGCCAGACCTGACAGCACACCAACGACTGCCAGGACAAACCATGTAAGTGTGCCAAGTTTGGTGGCATTGCACCCTCCAGTGGCTGAGTTGTGTCAATATCCCTGCTACTGGTCAGTGGATGCCAGACAACAAGAAAACCAGCTCCCTCAGTGCTGAAAAAGGACCAGGAGAAAGCCCCAGTTGACTGACTTTAAGAACACCTTGGACCTCCTGCCAGAGTGTCCCAGTTGTCCTGTAAGCCACCCTCCAAGAGACTCAGCTCCAGCTCCAAGGGACTCCACTGCGCACAGCTTCTGGATCAACAACTTGTCCTGCACCTGGCCGCCTGGCACCCTGCAACGAGGAACCAGCTGTGCCCAAGGGTCCCACACCCCTTGCGACCTTGATACCCCCTGGGGAGCCCAAGGCACCACCCTTAAATCTGCAAGAACTACCTTTTTCCAAGTGGTCCCCCTGAGTGGCCCTGTACCTGCTCCAAGAGACTTTCCAACGCTGCTCCTGACGGAACCGGGAGCCGCCTGAGACTTTCCAGCTGGCACAGTCTGCCCACCGACAACCTCAACCAATCTGAAAAAGCGGAACCTGGTAACATAACTGTACAGTGTTATATGCATTTTTAAAAGTGACTGCCTATTGATTCTTATGGTGCGTAATTACGCACAGAAAGTCTGCATTTAATAGAAATTAAAAAGTTCCTATCTTAAAAAGTACTTTTTTTTATAATTGTGGTCTTCAAAATTACATAAAAATCTGGAGTATTTTAATAAATTGGTCCTGAGTTATACCTTTGAGTGTGTGAGTCGCATGATTTATACTGTGAGTACAACCAATGCTTTGCACTTCTCCATGATCAGCATAACTAGTCAACAAAGCTACTTCAAAAATTAGAACATTAGGTGATCTAGTTTTTGCTTCTGGAAACCAATGTGTGGTTGCCTGGACCCCTTACAAAGTGTGCCTAGCTTTGTACATTACATAGAGGGCCAGCCTTCTACACCCTTGTAAGATGCAAGTTGGACTACAGGAACAACCTCTATGCTGGGATCAACCACAAACTCACCAGAAGGCTGCAGACCATTCAGAATTTGGTGGCCAGAATCACTTGCTACCTCCCATGCTTTACTCACATCACACCACACCTGAAGGAGCTCCACCTGCCCCCATTCACAAACAAGATCCATTCAAGCTCCTCATCCATGCTTTCGAGGCACTAAACAACACAGGCCCAGCATACTTCAACAATCACATCTGCTTTCACAAACCTTTCAGACACCTCCACTTGTCCAGACACCTACTTGCACACGTCCCACGCATATGGAAAAACAAATCCGACAGTCAAGCTTTTTCTTACATCGCTCCTAAAGCTAACCAGGACCCCAGTGACTGTGCTCTCTCTCTCTAAATTTGGTTGTTCCTGACTTAGTACACCCCACAATTGGCAGATTGATGCCCCCTAGTAAGTCCCTATTATATGCTACCTTGGTACCCAGGGCATTGGGGCACCATGGGTTCCCCATGAGCTGCAGCAGTTATTCTGCCTCCCATGGGAGTCCATGCAAAATGTGTCTGCAGGCCTGCCATTGCAGCTTGTGAAAAAAGGTGCATGCACACTTTCACTACAGGTCTCTACAGCAGGTCACTATAAGTCACCCCTATGGTAGGCCCCCCTAGCCCAGAGGGCAGAGTGCAGGTACTTGTGTGTGAGGGCACCCGTGCATGAACAGAGGTGCTCCTACGAACTCCAGCTCCATTACACTGGACTTCCTAAGTGTGGGGAAGCCATTTTACCCATGTACAGGACACAGTCCACTACCTGTGTCCAGCTACTTAATAGTAACTCCAAACCTGGGCATGTTTGGCATCAAACATGTCAGAATCATACCCCAATCCTGTTGCCAGTACTGGCTGTATGATTCCATAAACTCTGGGGGCTCCTTAGAGGACCCCCAGCATTGCTCGTACCAATCTTCTGGGGTTTTTTCGGGCAGCCAGCGCTGCTGCCGCCACACAGACAGGTTTCTGCCCTCCTGCTGCTTGACCAGCTCAGGCAGAGGAAGGTAGAACAAACGACTTCCTTTGGGAGAGGGAGGCAACACCCTCTCCCTTTGGAAATAGGTGTTACCTTCCTTGGGAGGGGTAGCCTCCCCAAGCCACTGCTATGCTTTGAAGGGCACATTTGGTGCCCTCCTTGCATAAACCAGTTTGCACCAGTCCAAGGATCTCCGGTCCTTGCTCTGACATGAAACTGGACAATGGAATGGAGAGTGACCACTCCCCTGTCAATCAACACCCCAGGGGTGCTGCCCAGAGCTCCTATAGTTGGCCACTTGATTCTGACTGCAACTGGACCCTCCAGGAACTGACAATCTGCAACTCCACTGATGTCTCCGCATTGCATCATTGTTTCCCCGGCTCCTTCTAGAACAGCAACATTTCCCTGGCTGTGCATCATCTGAGGGTGATGAGTCTTCAGCCTGCACAAGAAGCTAGAAGGAATCTCCCTTGGAGTGAAGGAGTCACTCCCCTGCATCCGCAGGCACCAACTGCAACGATGTCCAGCTACGTGGATCTTCTCTCTTGCAAAGCTGCGTGGATCCTGCAAAACAGTGGTGGTCTGGAGTGGTCCCCTCGGTCCTCTTTACCAGTTGTCCAACTTTGGAGATGTAAGCCCATTCCTCTACTTGCAGGATAGTACCCCTGTGCACCACGACTCTTGCAGCTACCCAGGCTTGTTGGGTCTTCTTCCAAAGAATCTTTATGGTCTGTGAGCTCCAGTCTCCAACACTCTTCCCTGAAATGCACAGTCTCCTGCCTGCTGCTCCAGCGACGTGGGACTCCTCTTAAGGTGTGCTGAGTGGGCCTCACTGAAACTTCTGTGCCTGCTGTCTGTGAGTTGCCTGTGGGGGCTGCATCCTCGTCTTCTGACTCTCTTTACTGCTGATGGTCACCTGGGACTCCCCTCCTTGGGTTAAATCCCCTTGGATCTTCCTGGTCCCCACCAACTCTGCAACTCTTCACCTGTGACTCTTGCCTTTGCCAAGGCTTGTTGGTGATTTTTCCACACCACTGACTGACTGCAACTCTTGTTCCAATGATGAACATCGTTTGCATCACTCCTGGAACTCTCCTCCTGCTCCTGTGCTGCATAGCTGACTCCTTGTCTACACCGTCGACCTGGTCCTGCACCTCCAGAATGGTGGGCAGTGGTTCCTGCCCCAACCGGACACTCCAACTCAAACTTGGCTTGCTCCCCTTCATCTGCAGATCCTCTTCTATCAGGATACATCTTCTGTTTCTTCTAGTCTTGTCTGGGTCTTGCACAGTCCTTTTCCAAAGTTTACTTGTGGGTTTGGGGAAGAACTAGGTACTTCCCTCTTCTCTCCTGGTTGCTGGGGGGGCACCTTGGTACTTACCTTTTGGGGCGTCCTAGTTCCTCCAGCTCCTCTCTACAGATTCCACTTCCTTGGGCGGGGGACTGACTTTTGCATTCCACTTATTTGGTATATGGTTTGGTCCCTCCCTAGGGTTTCCATTATTTTCTGTCATTTCACTGTTTTCTATTGCTTTCTATGCCAATCCCTGACTTCTAATGTTTATATATAATAGTGTGTTTACTCACCTGCTAATGGGGAATTACCTCTCCAGTATTTACGTAATTGTGTTACCATAATAAAGTACCTTTATTTTTGTATCACTGAGTGTTTTCTTTCAGTGTGTAAGTACTGTGTGACTACAGTGGTATTGCAAGTGCTTTGCATGTCTCCTAGATAAGTCTTGGCTGCTCATCCACAGCTACCTCTAGAGAGCCTGGCTTCCTAGACACTGACTACACCTCACTAATATGGGATACCTGGATCTGGTACAGGGTGATAACACCATAGGTGCTCACAACACAACAGTCGAACATGCGGAATGAAGCAACACCTTGCACTGATTTTTAGTGTTGGGAGCTTGTGCCATGCTGCAAAATCAGTGTAAACTGCACCGCGTGGTTGCCAGCGGGTACAGCTTACGAAGCTGATTTTGCTGCTGCTCAAGTTGATGGTCACGACTGCCCCAGACCACGCTCGTTGGAAAATCTCGCCGGGTGTCCTAGCAACCAAAAGTAATGCTGGGGACCGCCAAATATCACTTGCCAACTTACATTTGGTGAGCTGTGTTTGAGAAAAAACTCCACCATGTGGTGGTTGGATGAATTTGAGCGGAACCCCGTATTATAAGTGTAGCATGGAGTTGCCAAAATTCCCCCAGCTTTGCCGGTGGAGCGGAATTTTTAGCCTACCCATAGTTAGCACTAGGATCTGGGTTAGCGCTCAGCAGCGGATCTTCACATGAGCGGGTCAGTAAATAGGCACTCCAGACACAATCAATCAATCAATCATTAAATTTATAAAGCGCGCTATGTACCCATTAGGGTTTCGAGGCGCTGGGGGGGGTGCTGCTATCGGTCGAAGAGCCATGTCTTGAGGAGTCTCCTGAAGGTGAGAAGGTCCTGGGTCTGGCATAGGGAGGTCGGGAGTGAGTTCCAGGTCTTGGAGGCGAGGTAGGAGAAGGATCTGCCGCCAGAGGTCTTGCGCTGGATTCGGGGAACGATGGCGAGGGAAAGGTTGGCAGAGCGGAGTTGGCGGGAGGGGACGTAGAAGTTGAGTCTGTTGTTCAGGTAGGTGGGTCCGGCGTCGTGTAGTGCCTTGTGCGCGTGGGTGAGAAGTTTAAAGGTGATCCTCTTATCCACGGGGAGCCAGTGGAGGTCCTTCAGGTGGTGGGAGATGTGGCATCGGCGGGGTATGTCGAGGATCAGGCGGGCGGATGCGTTCTGGATGCGTTGGAGTCGTTGGATGTCTTTTGTTGGGATGCCTGTGTAGAGTGTGTTGCCGTAGTCAAGTCTGCTACTGACGAGGGCTTGTGTCACCGTCTTTCTGGTTTCCGTCGGGATCCACTTGAAGATTCTTACAAAGATAAAAAGGTTGAATCGCAGGTAGTGATTCACAAAACACGGTACGGTGTCACCACCAATCAAGATGCCAAACCCACAACAGGGATAGTAACTCAATGCCAGCTAAATGGAGGCATGCGTAGTGCACCCCTTGAGTTCCCAAGATAGTTCCAGGACCTTATGCGTGTCAGTTCTTAGGCCCAGACCTCTGCATGCCCATGAAATGAATGTGAGGTAAGGTTCAACATCCAAGGTTACTAGATACTTGCAGTGGAGCACTCAGGGAAGGAGACCACAACTGCCCCATGAAGGGGGCATGCCTGTCCCAAGAGACACCTCTCCCAGAGTAGAGAATCTGAAGCCTCACTCCACCATTGTAGAAGTCTGGTCATACTATTGAAATGGCAGGAAAGTCAGTTTGCACACCAATTGTTCATTCCAGCTTTGCGCCTTCCTTTGAAATCTAGAGCTTGCGTTGAGATAGATCATCTCTGCAACTTGGGATTTCCACCCGTCATCACCATCAACCACTCATGTGATGTAAATGAACCAAACCCGGGTACCAGATACGGTTGGGATGCTGAGACTCCATCACAATGTCTTCCCCGCCCTCTAGTTTTTTTTAACTCGTCTCTATTGTTACTCCTATGGAACTCCCAGTCGCACTGATTGTGGGCGTCCACCCTCTACAGAAACACAGAAACAGTGACCAAAGTAAGGACAGAGTCTCGAGCCTACCCCGCCACCTCGCGTCTGTTGTGTTGATGTGCAGGGTTTAAGGTGCACAAGTTGGACTTATTGCATCAAACGTTGGACCTGGCTCAGCGGATCTCACCTCACTTGCAGGCAATTGTGAGACCCAACCAATGGACAAAGGGGCAACCAAGGACCGTGGTGCGCCAGCCGTAAGGGCTGGGACCGATTGCCTATTGTGTTCTGAGACCAGTTCTGCTATGGCTCTGTCATCTAGGCCAACTACCACTCCTTCGGCCCCTGACTGTCAGCGGTAGTGATGGTGAGCAGCCAAAGGCTTGCCAGGGAGGTCAAGCGGAGGATCTCCAAGGTCATAGTCCACAGTCCCCGAGCAGTGCATGAGCAGAGATTCCAACCCGGAGTTTTGCTTTGTTAAAGAAAATTACTTTAATACACAAAGAAACCTCAGTACTGTACAAGACAGGGAAGAGATGTGAATGCTTCAGGGGTGGGGTTAAGGCAGTTACATAGAGCTAGGGAGAAGTTACTAACACCTAAACTAAGAGGAGGTAATCAAAGCAAAGTCCGCCACGAGTGATAACTACTTTTTGCACGCAAGCCAAAGAGGTAAAGACGATCTTGCACAAATATTGGGGTTTTCTGATAGCAAACTGGCACACGTTATTAGACATGTCCCTCTGACTACAGTTAGAAGAGCTAGATGCTTAAAAGATGCACATGTCATAAGTTACCTTCCTCTAGATAAGGAGAACACTATTGTGTCTAAGCTGAATGACTTTCAAAGATGCTCGAAGTGTAGAGCATGTATCGATGGACCCGACAGGACAAGTTATAGAACACCCGACACAAGGGAGACTAGACAAATATGAAACTCGCCATATACTGCTACATACAGGATTTACATTTTGAAAACCCATAGAGAGAATGATCTCAGGTTAAAAAACATATTTTCTCACACTGTAGGGCTACAAATAAGAAAGCTTGTACGTATCCCATCGCCTAGCGTATAAAGGAAGTACATGAGTGACAGTAAATTATTCACATATTTTAGCATCGATATGTGGGTTCACAGACAACGTATGCTGAGAGAATTAGAATCTAGATATATCATCAGTCTGGGTACATGGTTGAGAGGAGGTATGAATGCTGATGAGGAATTAGCCTTCCATTTAAAGTAAAGACTGCTGGATATAAATTACATTTCTTTCTGTCTAAACAAATGAACTTCATACTCATATTTTAGCAATTTTAATAAAAAAGACAGAGTTTCGGATGAGTAAGGAATTGTTGCCTCATTTTCAGGAGACCTGAGTTTTGGTGGAAAAGAATTTGTTCATTAGATTCTTAGTTTTGCAGAATGAATATTTCTAGAAAACGTATCGCCCACGTGAGCTTAAGTATAGAGCTACCATGCATGTAGAAAAAAGTGACGTTTTTTTCTCCACTTGTAGTCTATGGCAGAATCTTCTTGTTGCCGATACCTAATTCTGTACCAGATTACAAATGTACGCAGACAGTCCCTTGTAATTACTCCGGGCTGCATTACATTCCTTGTTGTGAACTTGCTTGTCTCATTACAGGCACTAACGAGCTGTATGCAAATCAACCTTGGCCTGCCCCAACAAGGGACAGGCAGCCCAAGCTGTCAGGCCACGCCCCCCCAGAACAGACATAAGTCACCACAGAAGGGCTTCAGCCTTGTTGGGTCTCGTCAGAGGGGTGCAACTTGGGTTCTGGGGGACAGTGACCAGCATATACGGATGTACCCGTCACACTTAGGACGTCCCCTGAGGGAAACACAAAGGTGGAATACGGCCACAATTACTCCGGACTGCTGCACATTCCATCGTTTTGTAGCTCACATGTGCCATTATATGGACCAACCACACCCATCACAGCAGTCTGTGCGTAAAACAAGAATTGGAATAGAAGCCGGGAAGAGTCAGCCGCCGATCCTGCTCCTCATGGCCTTGGGTGGCTCAGACCGTGACGCGCACACATGAAGAATGCACAGAATGTCCTCATTTGCATGCCGTAGTGGTGGAACTGAGAGCCCGGCCACTTGTGCTGTCAAGTGCGGAACTGTGCGTCTGAGGAAACGCCCAGAGTTGCCCAACTGTCTGCAGCCTTCCCTCCTGCACCAGGGTCACCTGCTGGCAGGATCCCTGGTGCAGGATTGCACGGTTCTCTCCGCTCAAAGAATGAGTCAACCTCCCTCTGGCCCCACACCCAGAGGGCCTGCCTTTTGTTGACTTGGGCTAATGTTGTAATTTGGGATATTTCTCGGAGTGTTTGCAGGGACTGACCCAAGCCAAGAAAGGGCTTCTCCTGGGACAACTGTGTGGCACCTTCACAGGAGGATGAACTCCCCTAAGAAAGGGGGCACGCGCCCTGCAGCCCCCTCAAGAGCCATGTTTATTAACGCTGTGTGTGATGAGCGGGGTATGTATACAAGTCCTCTGATGGCAGGTGCTGTGTGTATGGTCACTGATGGTCCGAGTGTGTGCCCAGCCACTGATGGTCCAAGTCTGCACCCAGCCACTACCTGATGTCCTGACCATGTACCCGGCCACCTATGCCCAAACGTGTGCCCATGCACTGCTGCCCTCAGCAGGTGCCTAGCCACTGAGGCCCAACTTTGTGCCCGGCCACTGGTGGTCCAAGTCTGCACACAGCCACTGATGTCAGTGCTTAATTTGTAAATAAAAAGGTGCTGGTGCTCAAAGCCCTCCTCTTAAACACGCGGCTGTTGCAATTAAAAGTGCGAGCACATAATACTGAGGCAGTGTAATCCTGAAGCCATCTTGGGCCTCTTCAATCCATTTACAGCCACTCCCTGCCCCTTCATCTCACTATTGCAGCTTTCTGCTTTTCCCCTTTCTGACGCTTTTTTGTTTTTCTCTTCCTCCGTCTTTCCCACATGTCTTTTGCTCGCAGTAAATGCTTGAGACAGAAAACTAAGCCCCAGTCCTCAGAAATAAGTGCTGTTGCTCAGCACCGGAAACAACAAGCACAAATTAAGCACTGACTGATGTCCTGACCCTGTACCCGGCCACCGATGGCCAACCATGTGCACATGCACTGCTGCCCTCAGCAGGTGCCTGGCTACTGAGGCCCAACTTTGTGCCCGGCCACAGATGGCCAAGCGTATGCCTGGCCCCTGAAGTCCAAACGTGTGCCGGCCACTGATCCCCTGACCACGTGCTCAATAATCCATGAAACGCTTCAGGGAATCACTGAAAGGAGCCTGCCCGGGCCTCTGACCATAAACCAAGCATGAACTAATGTGAAGAGGTATGACCTACCAGTTCTGGGCACTCAGCGGTTTCCTTTGAGCTGGGTTAACAGGAAATGCGTCCTAAAAATATAGCTGGGAGTCAACATAGACAATGAGCGATGACGTCACTTTATCACAGGAAGTGATGACAGACGAAGTAATGTCACAACCCTATTACCCTTTGAATTACTCGGAGTCTTTTCCTGACAAAATAGTACCACAACCTTTAAATGCGCGTTGTATGTCCTTGAAGACGCGTGTGTACTGTGGACTAGTTGGTTCTAAGAGGTTCAGGGTCTCGGTTTGTTGCCAAGCAGTGCTGGAGCCCCTCTCAGACATGCGAGTACCGTCAGACTTCTCTCGGCCATTACCGCCTCCTTACCCAAAACGCCCCCCTCCCCCACCCCCGGCTCAAATCAACAGTGGGGTCGTTGTTAGAAGTTAACACGGCCGCAGGTTATCAGAGCCCACATGAGTTAACAGGGCCGCAGGTTATCAGAGTCCACACGAGTTAACACGGCCACAGGTTATCAGAGTCCACATGAGTTAACAGGGCCACAGGTTATCAGAGTCCACACGAGTTAACACGGCCACAGGTTATCAGAGTCCACATGAGTTAACATGTCAGCAGGTTATCAGACTCCACATGAGTTAACAGGGCCGCAGGTTATCAGAGTCCACATGAGTTAACAGGGCCACAGGTTATCAGAGTCCATGTGAGGTAATACGGCCGCAGGTTATCAGAGTCCACATGAGTTAACAGGGCCGCAGGTTATCACAGTCCACGTGAGGTAATACGGCAACAGATTATCAGAGTCCACATGAGTTAACAGGGCCACAGGTTATCAGAGTCCACACGAGTTAACACGGCCACAGGTTATCAGAGTCCACATGAGTTAACAGGGCCGCAGGTTATCACAGTCCACGTGAGGTAATACGGCAACAGATTATCAGAGTCCACATGAGTTAACAGGGCCACAGGTTATCAGAGTCCACACGAGTTAACACGGCCACAGGTTATCAGAGTCCACATGAGTTAACAGGGCTGCAGGTTATCAGACTCCACATGAGTTAACACGGCCGCAGGTTATCAGAGTCCACATGAGTTAACAGGGCCGCAGGTTATCAGAGTCCACATGAGGTAACACGGCAACAGATTATCTGAGTCCACAAGAGTTAACACGGCAGCAGGTTATCAGAGTCCACATGAGTTAACACGGCCTCAGGTTATCAGAGTCCACAAGAATTAACACGGCCGCAGATTATCAGAGTCCACATGAGTTAACAGGGCCGCAGGTTATCAGAGTGCACATGAGGTAACACGGCAACAGATTATCAGAGTCCACGTGAGTTAACTGGGCCGCAGGTTATCAGAGTCCACATGAGTTAACACGGCCGCAGGTTATCAGAGTCCACATGAGTTAACAGGGCCGCAGGTTATCAGAGTCCACATGAGTTAACACGGCCGCAGGTTATCAGAGTCCACATGAATTAACAGGGCCGCAGGTTATCATAGTCCACATGAGTTAACACGGCCGCAGATTATCAGAGTCCACATGAGTTAACAGGGCCGCAGGTTATCAGAGTCCACGTGAGGTAACACGGCAACAGACTATCAGAGTCCACGTGAGTTAACAGGGCCACAGGTTATCAGAGTCCACGTGAGTTAACACGGCCGCAGGTTATCAGACTCCACGTGAGTTAACACGGCCGAAGGTTATCAGAGTCCACGTGAGTTAACAGGGCCACAGGTTATCAGAGTCCACATGAGTTAACAGAGCCGCAGGTTATCAGAGTCCACATGAGTTAACACGGCCGGAGGTTATCAGAGTCCACAAGAGTTAACACGGCGCAGGTTATCAGAGTCCACATGAGTTAACACAGCCGCAAGTTATCAGAGTCCACATGAGTTAACACGGCCGCAGGTTATCAGAGTCCACATGAGTTAACAGGGCCACAGGTTATCAGAGTCCACATGAGTTAACACGGCCGCAGGTTATCAGAGTCCACATGAGTTAACACGGCCGAAGGTTATCAGAGTCCACATGAGTTAACAGGGCCGCAGGTTATCACAGTCCACGTGAGGTAATACGGCAACAGATTATCAGAGTCCACATGAGTTAACAGGGCCACAGGTTATCAGAGTCCACACGAGTTAACACGGCCACAGGTTATCAGAGTCCACATGAGTTAACAGGGCCGCAGGTTATCACAGTCCACGTGAGGTAATACGGCAACAGATTATCAGAGTCCACATGAGTTAACAGGGCCACAGGTTATCAGAGTCCACACGAGTTAACACGGCCACAGGTTATCAGAGTCCACATGAGTTAACAGGGCTGCAGGTTATCAGACTCCACATGAGTTAACACGGCCGCAGGTTATCAGAGTCCACATGAGTTAACAGGGCCGCAGGTTATCAGAGTCCACATGAGGTAACACGGCAACAGATTATCTGAGTCCACAAGAGTTAACACGGCAGCAGGTTATCAGAGTCCACATGAGTTAACACGGCCTCAGGTTATCAGAGTCCACAAGAATTAACACGGCCGCAGATTATCAGAGTCCACATGAGTTAACAGGGCCGCAGGTTATCAGAGTGCACATGAGGTAACACGGCAACAGATTATCAGAGTCCACGTGAGTTAACTGGGCCGCAGGTTATCAGAGTCCACATGAGTTAACACGGCCGCAGGTTATCAGAGTCCACATGAGTTAACAGGGCCGCAGGTTATCAGAGTCCACATGAGTTAACACGGCCGCAGGTTATCAGAGTCCACATGAATTAACAGGGCCGCAGGTTATCATAGTCCACATGAGTTAACACGGCCGCAGATTATCAGAGTCCACATGAGTTAACAGGGCCGCAGGTTATCAGAGTCCACGTGAGGTAACACGGCAACAGACTATCAGAGTCCACGTGAGTTAACAGGGCCACAGGTTATCAGAGTCCACGTGAGTTAACACGGCCGCAGGTTATCAGACTCCACGTGAGTTAACACGGCCGAAGGTTATCAGAGTCCACGTGAGTTAACAGGGCCACAGGTTATCAGAGTCCACATGAGTTAACAGAGCCGCAGGTTATCAGAGTCCACATGAGTTAACACGGCCGGAGGTTATCAGAGTCCACAAGAGTTAACACGGCCGCAGGTTATCAGAGTCCACATGAGTTAACACAGCCGCAAGTTATCAGAGTCCACATGAGTTAACACGGCCGCAGGTTATCAGAGTCCACATGAGTTAACAGGGCCACAGGTTATCAGAGTCCACATGAGTTAACACGGCCGCAGGTTATCAGAGTCCACATGAGTTAACACGGCCGAAGGTTATCAGAGTCCACATGAGTTAACAGGGCCACAGGTTATCAGAGTCCACATGAGTTAACACGGCCACAGGTTATCAGAGTCCACATGAATTAACAGGGCCGCAGGTTATCATAGTCCACATGAGTTAACACGGCCGCAGGTTATCAGAGTCCACATGAGTTAACACGGCCGCAAATTATCAGAGTCCACATGAGTTAACAGGGCCGCAGGTTATCAGAGTCCACGTGAGGTAACACGGCAACAGACTATCAGAGTCCACGTGAGTTAACAGGGCCACAGGTTATCAGAGTCCACGTGAGTTAACACGGCCGCAGGTTATCAGACTCCACGTGAGTTAACACGGCCGAAGGTTATCAGAGTCCACATGAGTTAAAAGGGCCACAGGTTATCAGAGTCCACATAAGTTAACACGGCCGCAGGTTATCAGAGTCCACATGAGTTAACAGGGCCGCAGGTTATCAGAGTCCACATGAGTTAACACGGCCGGAGGTTATCAGAGTCCACAAGAGTTAACACGGCCGCAGGTTATCAGAGTCCACATGAGTTAACACAGCCGCAGGTTATCAGAGTCCACATGAGTTAACACGGCCGCAGGTTATCAGAGTCCACATGAGTTAACAGGGCCACAGGTTATCAGAGTCCACATGAGTTAACACGGCCGCAGGTTATCAGAGTCCACATGAGTTAACACGGCCGAAGGTTATCAGAGTCCACATGAGTTAACAGGGCCACAGGTTATCAGAGTCCACATGAGTTAACACGGCCACAGGTTATCAGAGTCCACATGAGTTAACATGGCCGCAGGTTATCAGAGTCCACATGAGTTAACAGGGCCGCAGGTTATCAGAGTCCACATGAGTTAACACGGCCACAGGTTATCAGAGTCCATATGAGTTAACACGGCTACAGGTTATCAGAGTCCACATGAGTTAACACTGCCGGAGGTTATCAGAGTCCACAAGAGTTAACACGGCCGCAGGTTATCAGAGTCCACATGAGTTAACACGGCCACAGGTTATCAGAGTCCACATGAGTTAACACGGCTACAGGTTATCAGAGTCCACATGAGTTAACACGGCCAGAGCTTATCAGAGTCCACAAGAGTTAACATGCCCGCAGGTTATCAGAGTCCACATGAGTTAACACAGCAGCAGGTTATCAGAGTCCACATGAGTTAACACGGCTACAGGTTATCAGAGTCCACATGAGTTAACATGCCTGCAGATTATCAAAGTCCACATGAGTAAACATGGCAGCAGGTTATCAGAGTCCACATGAGTTAACACGGCCGCAGGTTATCAGAGTCCACATGAATTAACACGGCCGCAGGTTATCATAGTCCACATGAGTTAACACGGCTGCAGGTTATCAGAGTCCACATGAGTTAACACGGCCGCAGGTTATCAGAGTCCACATGAGTTAACACGGCCGCAGGTTATCAGAGTCCACATGAGTTAACACGGCCGCAGGTTATCAGAGTCCACATGAGTTAACACGGCTGCAGGTTATCAGAGTCCACATGAGTTAACATGCCTGCAGATTATCAGAGTCAAAATGAGTTAACACGGCCGCAGGTTATCAGAGAACACAGGAGTTAACAGAGCCGCAGGTTATCAGAGTCCACATGAGTTAACACGGCCGGAGGTTATCAGAGTCCACAAGAGTTAACACGGCCGCAGGTTATCAGAGTCCACATGAGTTAACACAGCCGCAAGTTATCAGAGTCCACATGAGTTAACACGGCCGCAGGTTATCAGAGTCCACATGAGTTAACAGGGCCACAGGTTATCAGAGTCCACATGAGTTAACACGGCCGCAGGTTATCAGAGTCCACATGAGTTAACACGGCCGAAGGTTATCAGAGTCCACATGAGTTAACAGGGCCACAGGTTATCAGAGTCCACATGAGTTAACACGGCCACAGGTTATCAGAGTCCACATGAATTAACAGGGCTGCAGGTTATCATAGTCCACATGAGTTAACACGGCCGCAGGTTATCAGAGTCCACATGAGTTAACACGGCCGCAGATTATCAGAGTCCACATGAGTTAACAGGGCCGCAGGTTATCAGAGTCCACGTGAGGTAACACGGCAACAGACTATCAGAGTCCACGTGAGTTAACAGGGCCACAGGTTATCAGAGTCCACGTGAGTTAACACGGCCGCAGGTTATCAGACTCCACGTGAGTTAACACGGCCGAAGGTTATCAGAGTCCACATGAGTTAAAAGGGCCACAGGTTATCAGAGTCCACATAAGTTAACACGGCCGCAGGTTATCAGAGTCCACATGAGTTAACAGGGCCGCAGGTTATCAGAGTCCACATGAGTTAACACGGCCGGAGGTTATCAGAGTCCACAAGAGTTAACACGGCCGCAGGTTATCAGAGTCCACATGAGTTAACACAGCCGCAGGTTATCAGAGTCCACATGAGTTAACACGGCCGCAGGTTATCAGAGTCCACATGAGTTAACAGGGCCACAGGTTATCAGAGTCCACATGAGTTAACACGGCCGCAGGTTATCAGAGTCCACATGAGTTAACACGGCCGAAGGTTATCAGAGTCCACATGAGTTAACAGGGCCACAGGTTATCAGAGTCCACATGAGTTAACACGGCCACAGGTTATCAGAGTCCACATGAGTTAACATGGCCGCAGGTTATCAGAGTCCACATGAGTTAACAGGGCCGCAGGTTATCAGAGTCCACATGAGTTAACACGGCCACAGGTTATCAGAGTCCATATGAGTTAACACGGCTACAGGTTATCAGAGTCCACATGAGTTAACACTGCCGGAGGTTATCAGAGTCCACAAGAGTTAACACGGCCGCAGGTTATCAGAGTCCACATGAGTTAACACGGCCACAGGTTATCAGAGTCCACATGAGTTAACACGGCTACAGGTTATCAGAGTCCACATGAGTTAACACGGCCAGAGCTTATCAGAGTCCACAAGAGTTAACATGCCCGCAGGTTATCAGAGTCCACATGAGTTAACACAGCAGCAGGTTATCAGAGTCCACATAGGTTAACACGGCTACAGGTTATCAGAGTCCACATGAGTTAACATGCCTGCAGATTATCAAAGTCCACATGAGTTAACATGGCAGCAGGTTATCAGAGTCCACATGAGTTAACACGGCCGCAGGTTATCAGAGTCCACATGAATTAACACGGCCGCAGGTTATCATAGTCCACATGAGTTAACACGGCTGCAGGTTATCAGAGTCCACATGAGTTAACACGGCCGCAGGTTATCAGAGTCCACATGAGTTAACACGGCCGCAGGTTATCAGAGTCCACATGAGTTAACACGGCCGCAGGTTATCAGAGTCCACATGAGTTAACACGGCTGCAGGTTATCAGAGTCCACATGAGTTAACATGCCTGCAGATTATCAGAGTCCAAATGAGTTAACACGGCCGCAGGTTATCAGAGAACACAGGAGTTAACAGGGCCGCAGGTTATCAGAGTCCACATGAGTTAACAGGGCTGCAGGTTATCAGAGTCCACATGAGTTAACACGGCCGCAGGTTATAAGAGTCCACATGACTTAACATGGCCGCAGGTTATGACAGTCCACATGAGTTAACACGGTCGCAGGTTATCACAGTCAGTTAACATGGCTGCAGGTTATCACAGTCAGTTAACACGGCCGCAGGTTTATGACAGCCACAAAAGTTAACACAGCTGCAGTGTATCACAGTCCACATAAGTTAACATGGCCTCTGGTTATCACAGTCCACATAACTTAACGTGGCTGCAGGTTCTCAGAGTCCACATAAATTAACAGGGCTGCAGGTTGTCCGAGTCAACATGAGTTAACGCGGCCGCAGGTTATTAGAGTCCACATGAGTTAACACAGGAGTAGGTTATCAGAGTCCACATTAGTTAACAGGGCCGCAGGTTATCAGAGCACACGTGAGTTAACACGGCTGCAGGTTATCAGAGTCCACATGAGGTAACATGGCAACAGATTATCAGAGTCCACATGAGTTAACAGGGCCGCAGGTTATCAGACTCCACATGAGTTAACACGGCCGCTGGTTATCAGAGTCCACATGAGGTAACACGCCAACAGATTATCTGAGTCCACATGAGTTAACACGGCAGCAGGTTATCAGAGTCCAAATAAGTTAACATGGCCGCAGGTTATCAGAGTCCGCATAACTTAACACAGCCGCAGGATATAATAGTCCACATGAGTTAACACGACCGCAGGTTATCAGAGTCCACATAACTGAACACGGCAGCAGGTTATCAGAGTCCACATCAGTTAACATGGCCGCAGGCTATCAGAGTCCACATGACTTAACATGGCCGTAGATTATCAGAGTCCACATGAGTTAACACGGCCGCGGGTTACCAGAGTACAAATGAGTTAACATGGCCGCAGGTTATCAGAGTCCACATGAGATAACACGGCCGCAGGTTATCGGACTCCACATGAGTTACCATGGCCGCAGGTTATCAGAGTCCACATGAGTTAACTGGGCCGCAGGTTAGCAGACTGACCATAACTTAACACAACTGCAGGTTATCAGAGTCCACAAGAGTTAAGACGGCTACAGGTTATCAGAGTCCACATGAGTTAACAGGGCTGCAGATTATCAGAGTCCACATGAGTTAACAGGGCCACTGATTATCAGAGTCCACATGAGTTAACACGACTGGAGGGTGTCAGAGTCCACATGAGTTAACACGGCAGCAGGGTATCAGAGTCCAAATGAGTTAACAGGGCCGCAGGTTATCAGAGTCCACATGAGTTAAGACAGCAGCAGGTTATCAGAGTCTACAAGAGTTAACATGGTCGCAGGTTATCAGGGTCCACATGAGTTAACACGGCCGCAGGTTACCAGAGTCCACATAAATTAACAGGGCCGCAGGTTATCAGAGTCCACATGAGTTAACATGTCAGCAGGTTATCAGAGTCCACATGAGTTAACAGGGCCGCAGGTTATCAGACTCCACATGAGTTAACATGGCCGCAGGTTATCAGAGTCCACATGGGTTAACATGGCTGAAGGTTATCAGAGTCCACATGAGTTAACACAGCAGCAGGTTATCAGAGTCCACATGAGTTAACACGGCAGCAGATCCTCAGAATCCACATGAGTTAACAAGGCCGCAGATTATCAGAGTCCACATGAGTTAACACGGCTGCAGGTTATCAGAGTACACATTCGTTAACACGGCAGCAGGTTATCAGAGTCCACAGGAGTTACCATAGCCGCAGGTTATCAGAGTCCACATGAGTTAACAGGGCCGCAGGTTATCAGACTCCACATGAGTTAACATGGCCGCAGGTTATCAGAGTCCACACGAGTTAACATTGCCGAAGGTAATCGAAGTACACATGAGTTAACAGGGTGGCAGATTATCGGAGTCCACATGAGTTAACACGGCGGCAGGTTATTAGAATCCACAGGAGTTACCAGAGCCGCAGGTTATCAGAGTCCACATGAGTTAACAGGGCCGCAGGTTATCAGACTCCACATGAGTTAACATGGCCGCAGGTTATCAGAGTCCACACGAGTTAACATTTCCGAAGGTAATCGGAGTCCACATGAGTTAACAGGGCGGCAGATTATCGGAGTCCACATGAGTTAACACGGCGGCAGGTTATTAGAATCCACATGAGTTAACACAGCAGCAGGTTAGCAGAGTCCACATGAATTAACACGGCTGCAGATTATCAGAGTCCACATGAGTTAACACGGCCACATGTTATCAGAGTCCACATGAATTAACACGGCCGCAGGTCATCAGAGTCCACATGAGTTAACACGGCCGCAGATTATCAGATTGCACATAAATTAACATGCCTGCAGATTATCAGAGTCCACATGAGTTAACACGGCCGCAGGTTATCAGAGTACACATGAGTTAACACAGCAGCAGGTTATCAGAGTCCACATGAGTTAACACTGCAGCAGATTATCAGAGTCCACATGAGTTAATAGGGCCGCCGATTATCAGAGTCCACATGAGTTAACACAGTCGCAGGTTACCAGAGTCCACATAAATTAACAGGGCCGCAGGTTATCAGAGTCCACATGAGTTAACATGGCAGCAGGTTATCAGAGTCCACATGAGTTAACAGGGCCGCATGTTATCAGAGTCCACATGAGTTAACACGGCCGCAGGTTATCAGGCTCCACATGAGTTACCATAGCCGCAGGTTATCAGAATCCACATGAGTTACCACAGCAGCAGGTTATCAGAGTCCACATGAATTAACATGGCAGCAGTTTATCAGACTCCACATGAGTTAACATGGCCGCACGTTATCAGAGTCCACATGAGTTAACATGGCGGAAGGTTATCAGAGTCCACATGAGTTGCCACAGCAGCAGGTTATCAGAGTCCACATGAATTAACACGGCTGCAGATTATCAGAGTCCACATGAGTTAACACAGCCGCAGATTATCAGAGCCCACATGAGTTAACACGGCCGCAGGTTATCTGAGTCCACATGAGTTAACAGGGCTGCAGGTTATCAGACTCCACATGAGTTAACACGGCCGCAGATTATCAGAGTCCACATGAGTTAACACGGCCGCAGGTTATCAGAGTACAAATTAGTTAACACAGCAGCAGGTTATCAGAGTCCACATGAGTTAACACAGCCGCAGATTATCAGAGTCCACATGAGTTAACAGGGCCACAGGTTATCAGAGCCCACATGAGTTAACACGGCCGCAGGTTATCAGAGTCCACATGAGGTAACACGGCAACAGATTATCTGAGTCCACATGAGTTAACACGGCCGCAGGTTATCAGAGTCCACATGAGTTAACATGGCCCAGGTTATGACAGTCCACATGAGTTAACACAGTCGCAGGTTATCACAGTCAGTTAACATGGCCGCAGATTATGACAGTCCACAAAAGTTAACACAGCAGCAGTGTATCATAGTCCACATAAGTTAAAATGGCCGCTGATTATCACAGTCCACATAACTTAACGTGGCTGCAGGTTATCCGAGTCCACATAAATTAACACAGCCGCAGGTTAACAGAGTCCAAATGAGTTAACATGGCCGCAGGTTATCAGAGTCCGCATAACAACACAGCAGCAGGTTATCAGAGTCCACATGAGTTAACACGGCCGCAGGTTATAAGAGTCCACATGAGTTAACATGGGCGCACGTTATGACAGTCCAGATGAGCTAACACGGTCACAGGTTATGACAGTCAGTTAACATGGCCGCAGGATATGACAGTCCACATAAGTTATTACAGCCACAGTGTATCACAGTCCACATAAGTTAACATGCCCGCCTCTTATCACAGTCCACATAACTTAACGTGGGAACAGGTTATCAGAGTCCACATAGGTTAACAGGGCTGCAGGTTATCCGAGTCCACATAAATGAACACAGCCGCAGGTTATCAGAGTCAAAATGAGTTAACACGGCCGCAGGATATCACAGTCAGTTAACATAGCTGCAGGTTTTCAGAGCCCACATGAGTTAACACGGCCGCAGGTTATCAGAGTCCACATGAGTTAACATAGTTGCAGGTTATCACAGTCCGCATGAGTTAATACGGCGGCAGGTCATCAGAGTCCACATGAGTTTACACGGCCGCAGGTTATCACAGTCGACATGAGTTGACATGGCAGCAGGGTATCATAGTCTGTTAACACGGCCGCAGTTTATCAGAGTCCACATGAGTTAACATGGCCTCAGGTTATCAGAGTCCGCATGAGTTAACACGGCAGAAGGTTATCAGAGTCCACATGAGTTAACATGGCTGCAGGTTATCAGAGTCCATATAAATTAACACAGCCACAGGTTATCAGAGTCCACATGATTTAACATGGCCGTAGGTTATCAGAATCCACATGAGTGAACATGGCCGCAGATTATCAGAGTCCACATGAGTTAACACAGCAGCAGGTTACCAGAGTCCACATAAATCAACAGGGCCGCAGGTTATCAGAGTCCACATGAGTTAACAGGGCGGCATGTTATCAGAGTCCCCATGAGTTAACAGGGCCGCAGGTTATCAGAGTCCACATGAGTTAACACTGCCGCAGATTATCAGGCTCCACATGAGTTACCATAGCCGCAGGTTATCAGAGTCCACATGAGTTAACAGGGCCGCAGGTTATCAGACTCCACATGAGTTAACATGGCCGCAGGTTATCAGAGTCCACATGAGTTAACAGGGCCGCAGGTTATCAGACTCCACATGAGTTAACATGGCCGCAGGTTATCGGAGTCCACATGAGTTAACATGGCAGCAGGTTATCAGAGTCCACATGAGTTAACACGGGCGCAGGTTATCAGAGTCCACATGAATTAACACGGCCGCAGGTTATCAGAGTCCACATGAGGTAACAAGTCGCAGATTATCAGAATCCACATGTGTTAACAGGGCCGCAGATTATCAGAGTCCACATGAGTTAACAGGGCTGCAGGTTATCAGAGTCCTCATGAGTTAACACGGCTGCAGGTTATCAGAGTCCACATGAGTTAACACGGCAGCAGGTTATCTGAGTCCACATGAGTTAACACAGCAGCTGGTTGTAGGATGCTGGACTGGCTTGTAGTGAGTACCAAGGGGTACTTACACCTTGCACCAGGTCCAGGTATCCCTTATTAGTGCATAGGGTGTCTAGCAGCTTAGGCTGATAGATAATGGTAGCTTAGCAGAGCAGCTTAGGCTGAACTAGGAGACGTGTGAAGCCACTACAGTACCACAAGTGTCACTTTCACAATATCATAAGAAAACACAATACACAGTTATACTAAAAATAAAGGTACTTTATTTTTATGACAATATGCCAAAGTATCTCAGAGTGTACCCTCAGAGTGAGGATAGCAAATATACACAAGTTATATGTACACAGTACCAAAAATATGCAGTATAGTCTTAGAAAACAGTGCAAACAATGTATAGTTACAATAGGATGCAATGGAGACACATAGGGATAGGGTCAACACAAACCATATACTCCAAAAGTGGAATGCGAACCACGAATGGACCCCAAACCTATGTGACCTTGTAGAGGGTCGCTGGGACTATTAGAAAATAGTGAGGGTTAGAAAAATAGCCCACCCCAAGACCCTGAAAAGTGAGTGCAAAGTGCACTAAAGTTCCCCCAAGGACAAAGAAGTCGTGATAGAGGAATAATGCAGGGAAGACACAAACCAGCAATGCAACAACGATGGATTTCCAGTCGAGGGTACCTGTGGAACAAGGGGACCAAGTCCAAAAGTCACAAGCAAGTCGGAGATGGGCAGATGCCTAGGAAATGCCAGCTGTGGGTGCAAAGAAGCTTCTACTGGACAGAAGAAGCTGAGGATTCTGCAGGAACGAAAAGGGCTAGAGACTTCCCCTTTGGTAGACGGATCCCACTTGCCATGGAAAGTTATGCAGAAGTGGTTTCCCGCCGAAAGAACGCCAACAAGCCTTGCTAGTTGCAAATCATGCAATTAGCATTTTTGGATGCTGCTGTGGCCCAGGAGGGACCAGGATGTCGCAAATTGGACCAGGAGGTAGAGGGGACATCGAGCAAGACAAGGAACCCTCTCAGCAGCAGGTAGCACCCGGAGAAGTGCCAGAAACAGGCACTACGAGGATGCGTGAAACAGTGCTCACCCGAAGTTACACAAAGGAGTCCCACGTCGCCGGAGACCAACTTAGAAAGTCGTGCAATGTAGCTTAGAGTGCCGTGGACCCAGGCTTGGCTGTGCACAAAGGATTTCTGCCGGAAGTGCACAGGGGCCGGAGTAGCTGCAAAAGTCACAGTTACCAGCAATGCAGTCTGGCGTGGGGAGGCAAGGACTTACTTCCACCAAACTTGGACTGAAGAGTCACTGGACTGTGGGAGTCACTTGGACAGAGTTACTGGATTCCAGGGACCTCGCTCGTCGTGCTGAGAGGAGACCCAAGGGACTGGTAATGCAGCTTTTTGGTGCCTGCGGTTGCAGGGGGAAGATTCTGTCGACCCACGGGAGATTTCTTCAGAGCTTCTAGTGCAGAGAGGAGGCAGACTACCCCCACAGCATGCACCACCAGGAAAACAGTCGAGAAGGCAGCAGGATCAGCGTTACAGAGTTGCAGTTGTCGTCTTTGCTACTATGTTGCAGTTTTGCAGGCTTCCAGCGCGGTCAGCAGTCGATTCCTTGGCAGAAGGTGAAGAGAGAGATGCAGAGGAACTCTGATGAGCTCTTGCATTCGTTATCTAAAGTTTCCCCAGAGACAGAGACCCTAAATAGCCAGAAAAGAGGGTTTGGCTACCTAGGAGAGAGGATAGGCTAGCAACACCTGAAGGAGCCTATCAGAAGGAGTCTCTGACGTCACCTGGTGGCACTGGCCACTCAGAGCAGTCCAGTGTGCCAGCAGCACCTCTGTTTCCAAGATGGCAGAGGTCTGGAGCACACTGGAGGAGCTCTGGACACCTCCCAGGGGAGGTGCAGGTCAGGGGAGTGGTCACTCCCCTTTCCTTTGTCCAGTTTCGCGCCAGAGCAGGGCTAAGGGGTCCCTGAACCGGTGTAGACTGGCTTATGCAGAAATGGGCACCATGTGTGCCCATGAAAGCATTTCCAGAGGCTGGGGAGGCTACTCCTCCCCTGCCTTCACACCATTTTCCAAAGCAAGAGGGTGTAACACCCTCTCTCAGAGGAAGTCCTTTGTTCTGCCATCCTGGGACAAGCCTGGCTTGACCCTGGGAGGGCAGAAACCTGTCTGAGGGGTTGGCAGCAGCAGCAGCTGCAGTGAAACCCCAGGAAAGGCAGTTTGGCAGTACCAGGGTCTGTGCTACAGACCACTGGGATCATGGGATTGTGCCAACTATGCCAGGATGGCATAGAGGGGGCAATTCCATGATCATAGACATGTTACATGGCCATATTCGGAGTTACCATTGTGAAGCTACATATAGGTAGTGACGCATGTAATGGTGTCCCCGCACTCACAAAGTCCGGGGAATTGGCCCTGAACAATGTGGGGGCACCTTGGCTAGTGCCAGGGTGCCCTCACACTAAGTAACTTTGCACCTAAACTTTACCAGGTAAAGGTTAGACATATAGGTGACTTATAAGTTACTTAAGTGCAGTGTAAAATGGCTGTGAAATAACGTGGACGTTATTTCACTCAGGCTGCAGTGGCAGGCCTGTGTAAGAATTGTCAGAGCTCCCTATGGGTGGCAAAAGAAATGCTGCAGCCCATAGGGATCTCCTGGAACCCCAATACCCTGGGTACCTCAGTACCATATACTAGGGAATTATAAGGGTGTTCCAGTAAGC
This sequence comes from Pleurodeles waltl, assembly GCF_031143425.1. Lineage (NCBI taxonomy): Eukaryota > Metazoa > Chordata > Amphibia > Caudata > Salamandridae > Pleurodeles > Pleurodeles waltl. The sequence goes on along the minus strand of NC_090445.1, from coordinate 1,721,028,286 downwards.
CAATGTAAATTGGTAAAATTGGTCACTAGCCTGTTAGTGACAATTTGAAAGAAATGAGAGAGCATAACCACTGAGGTTCTGATTAGCAGATCCTCAGTGAGACAGTTAGTCACTACACAGGTAACACATTCAGGCACACCTATGAGCACTGGGGCCCTGGATACCAGGGTCCCAGTGACACATACAACTAAAACAACATATATACATTGAAAAATGGGGGTAACATGCCAGGCAAGATGGTACTTTCCTACACTGGTTATCAGATTCCACATGAGTTAACAGGGCTGCAGGCTATCAGAGTCCACATGAGTTAACACAGCAGCAGGTTATCAGAGTCCAAATGAGTTAACAGGGCCACAGGTTATCAGAGTCCACATGAGTAAACACGGCTGCAGGTTATCACAGTCAGTTAACATGGCAGCAGGTTATCAGAGTCCACATGAGTTAACACAGCAGTAGGTTATCAGAGTCCACATGAGTTAAGACAGCAGCAGGTTATCAGAGTCTACAAGAGTTAACATGGTCGCAGGTTATCAGGGTCCACATGAGTTAACACGGCCGCAGGTTATCAGAGTCCACATGAGTTAACAGTGCAGCAGGTTATCAGGGTCCACATGAGTTAACACAGCAGCAGGTTATCAGAGTCCACATGAATCAACACAGCCGCAGATTATCAGAGTCCACATGAGTTAACACGGCCTCAGGTTATCAGAGTCCACATGAATTAACATGGCTGCAGGTTATCAGAGTCCACATGAGTTAACACAGCCAGAGGTGATCAGAGTCCACATAAGTTAACACGGCCGTAGGTGATCAGTGTCCACATAAATTAACACAGCCGCAGGTTATCAGAATCAACATGAATTAACATGGGCGCATTTTATGACAGTCCACATGAGCTAACACTGTCGCAGGTTATCACAGTCAGTTAACATGGCCGCAGGTTATGACAGTCCACATAAGTTAAGACAGCCACAGTGTATAGCAGTCCACATAAGTTAACATGGCCGCCGGTTATCACAGTCCACATAACTTAATATGGCTGCAGGGTATCGGAGTCCACATAAGTTAACAGGGCTGCAGGTTATCCGAGTCCAAATAAATTAAAGCAGCCGCAGGTTATCAGAGTCAACATGAGTTAACAGGGCCGCAGGTTATCAGAGTCCACATGACTTAACATGGCCGCAGGTTATCAGAGTCCACATGAGTTAACACGGCCGAAGGTTATCAGAGTCCACATGAGTTAACAGGGCCACAGGTTAACAGACTGACCATAAGTTAAGATGGCCGCAGTGTATCACAGTCTACATAAGTTAACATGGCTGCCGGTTATCACAGTCCACATAACTTAACGTGGCTGCAGGTTATCAGAGTCCACATAAATTAAAAGGGCTGCAGATTATCCGAGTTCAAATAAATTAACACAGCCGCAGGTTATCAGAGTCCACATGACTTAACATGGCTGCAGATTATCAGAGTCCACATGAGTTAACACGGCCACAGGTTGCCAGAGTCCACATAAATTAACAGGGCCGCAGGTTATCAGAGTCCACATGAGTTAACAAGGCAGCAGGGTATCAGAGTCCATATGAGTTAACAGTGCCGCAGGTTATCAGAGTCCACATGACTTAAGACAGCAGCAGGTTATCAGAGTCTACAAGAGTTAACACGGCCGCAGGTTATCAGGGTCCACATGAGTTAACACGGCCGCAGATTATCAGAGTCCACATGAGTTAATAGGGCCGCCGATTATCAGAGTCCACATGAGTTAACACAGTCGCAGGTTACCAGAGTCCACATAAATTAACAGGGCCGCAGGTTATCAGAGTCCACATGAGTTAACATGGCAGCAGGTTATCAGAGTCAACATGAGTTAACAGGGCCGCATGTTATCAGAGTCCACATGAGTTAACACGGCCGCAGGTTATCAGGCTCCACATGAATTAACATGGCCCCAGGTTATCAGAGTCCACATGAGTTAACATGGCCGAATGTTATCAGAGTCCACATGAGTGAACACAGCAGCAGGTTATCAGAATCCACATGAGTTACCACAGCAGCAGGTTATCAGAGTCCACATGAGTTAACACGCCCACAGATTCTCAGAGTCCACATGAGTTAACACAGCCGCAGATTATCAGAGTCCACATGAGTTAACAGGGCCACAGGTTATCAGAGCCCACATGAGTTAACACGGCCGTAGGTTATCAGAGTCCACATGAGGTAACAAGGCAACAGATTATCTGAGTCCACATGAGTTAACAGGGCTGCAGGTTATCAGACTCCACATGAGTTAACACGGCCGCAGGTTATCAGAGTCCCCATGAGTTAACATGGCCGCAGGTTATGACAGTCCACATGAGTTAACACGGTCGCAGGTTATCACAGTCAGTTAACATGGCCGCAAGTTATGACAGTCCACAAAAGTTAACACAGCAGCAGTGTATCATAGTCCACATAAGTTAACATGGCCGCTGGTTATCACAGTCCACATAACTTAACGTGGCTGCAGGTTATCCGAGTCCACATAAATTAACACAGCCGCAGGTTAACAGAGTCCACGTGAGTTAACACAGCAGCAGGTTATCAGAGTCCAAATGAGTTAACATGGCCGCAGGTTATCAGAGTCCGCATAACTTAACACAGCAGCAGGTTATCAGAGTCCACATGAGTTAACACAGGCGCAGGTTAACAGAGTCCACGTGAGTTAACACAGCAGCAGGTTATCAGAGTCCAAATGAGTTAACATGGCCGCAGGTTATCAGAGTCCACATAAATTAACACAGCCGCAGGTTAACAGAGTCCACGTGAGTTAACACAGCAGCAGGTTATCAGAGTCCAAATGAGTTAACATGGCCGCAGGTTATCAGAGTCCGCATAACTTAACACAGCAGCAGGTTATCAGAGTCCACATGAGTTAACACGGCCGCAGGTTATAAGAGTCCACATGAGTTAACATGGGCGCACGTTATGACAGTCCAGACGAGCTAACACGGTCGCAGGTTATCACAGTTAGTTAACATGGCCGCAGGATATGACAGTCCACATAAGTTATTACAGCCGCAGTGTATCACAGTCCACATAAGTTAACATGGCCGCCTGTTATCACAGTCCACATAACTTAACGTGGCAACAGGTTATCAGAGTCCACATAGGTTAACAGGGCTGCAGGTTATCCGAGTCCACATAAATTAACACAGCCGCAGGTTATCAGATTCAAAATGAGTTAACACGGCCGCAGGCTATCAGAGTCCATGTGAGTTAACACGCCCGCAGGTTATCACAGTCAGTTAACATAGCTGCAGGTTTTCAGAGCCCACATGAGTTAACACGGCCGCAGGTTATCAGAGTCCACATGAGTTAACATAGTTGCAGGTTATCACAGTCTGCATGAGTTAACACGGCGGCAGGTCATCAGAGTCCACATGAGTTTACACGGCTGCAGGTTATCACAGTCGACATGAGTTGACATGGCAGCAGGGTATCACAGTCTGTTAACATGGCCTCAGATTATCAGAGTCCACATGAGTTAACACGGCCGCAGGTTATCACAGTCAGTTAACATGGCCGCAGGTTATCAGAGTCCACATGAGTTAACACGGCAGAAGGTTATCAGAGTCCACATGAGTTAACATGGCTGCAGGTTATCAGAGTTCACATAAATTAACACAGCCACAGGTTATCAGAGTCCACATGATGTAACATGGCCGTAGGTTATCAGAATCCACATGAGTGAACAGGGCCGCAGATTATCAGAGTCCACATGAGTTAACACAGCAGCAGGTTACCAGAGTCCACATAAATCAACAGGGCCGCAGGTTATCAGAGTTCACATGAGTTAACAGGGCCGCATGTTATCAGAGTCCACATGAGTTAACAGGGCCGCAGGTTATCAGAGTCCACATGAGTTAACACTGCCGCAGGTTATCAGGCTCCACATGAGTTACCATAGCCGCAGGTTATCAGAGTCCACATGAGTTATCAGGGCCGCAGGTTATCAGAGTCCATATGAGTTAACAGGGCCGCAGGTTATCAGACTCCACATGAGTTAACATGGCCGCAGGTTATCAGAGTCCACATGAGTTAACATGGCCGAAGGTTATCAGAGTCCACATGAGTTAACACTGCAGCAGGTTATCAGAATTCACATGAGTTAACACAGCCACAGGTTATCAGAGTCCACATGAGTTAAAACGGCAGCAGGTTATCAGAGTCCACATGAGTTAACACGGCAACAGGATATCAGAGTCCACATGAGTTAACACAGCCGCAGATTATCAGAGTCCACATGAGTTAACACAGCCGCACGTTATCAGAGTCCACATGAGTTAACACCGCAGCAGGTTATCAGAGTCCACATGAGTTAACACGGCCACAGGTTAGCAGAGTCCACATGAGTAAACACAGCCGCAGGTTATCAGATTCCACATGAGTTAACAGGGCTGCAGGCTATCAGAGTCCACATGAGTTAACACGGCAGCGGGTTATCAGAGTCCACATGAGTTAACACGGCCACAGGTTATCAGAGTCCACATGAGTAAACACGGCCGCAGGTTATCACAGTCAGTTAACATGGCCGCAGGTTATCATAGTCCACATGAGTTAACACAGCAGTAGGTTATCAGAGTCCACATGAGTTAACACAGCAGCAGGTTATCAGAGTCCACATGAGTTAACAGTGCAGCAGGTTATCAGAGTCCACATGAATCAACACAGCCGCAGATTATCAGAGTCCACATGAGTTAACACAGTGGGAGGTTATCAGAGTCCACATGAGTTAACACGGCCAGAGGTTATCAGAGTCCACATAAGTTAACACAGCCGCAGGTGATCAGAGTCCACATAAATTAACACAGCCGCAGGTTATCAGAATCAACATGAATTAACATGGGCGCACGTTATGACAGTCCACATGAGCTAACACTGTCGCAGGTTATCACAGTCAGTTAACATGGCGGCAGGTTATGACAGTCCACATAAGTTAAGATAGCCGCAGTGTATAGCAGTCCACATAAGTTAACATGGCCGCCGGTTATCACAGTCCACATAACTTAATATGGCTGCAGGGTATCAGACTCCACATAAGTTAACAGGGCTGCAGGTTATCCGAGTCCAAAAAATTAAAGCAGCCGCAGGTTATCAGAGTCAACATGAGTTAACATGGCCGCAGGTTATCAGAGTCCACGTGAGTTAAAACGGCAGCAGGTTACCAGAGTCCACATAAATTATCAGGGCCCCAGGTTATCAGAGTCCACATGAGTTAACATGGCCGCAGGTTATCAGAGTCCACATGAGTTAACACGGCGGAAGGTTATCAGAGTCCACATGAGTTAACAGGGCCACAGGTTAACAGACTGACCATAAATTAAGACGGCCGCTGTGTATCACAGTCCACATAAGTTAACATGGCCGCCGGTTATCACAGTCCACATAACTTAACGTGGCTGCAGGTTATCAGAGTCCACATAAATTAAAAGGGCTGCAGATTATCCGAGTTCAAATAAATGAACACCGCCGCAGGTTATCAGAGTCCACATGACTTAACATGGCCGCAGATTATCAGAGTCCACATGAGTTAACACGGCCGCAGGTTGCCAGAGTCCACATAAATTAACAGGGCAGCAGGTTATCAGAGTCCACATGAGTTACCACGGCCGCAGGTTATCATAATCCACATGAATTACCATGGCCACAGGTTATCAGAGTCCAATGAGTTAACAGGGCAGCAGGTAAGCAGACTGACCATAAGTGAACACGGCTGCAGGTTAACAGAGTCCACATGAGTTAACAGGGCCGCAGGTTATCAAAGTCTACATGAGTTAACACGGCCGGAGGTTATCAGAGTCCACATGAGTTAACACGGCCGCAGGTTATCAGAGTCCATATGAGTTAAGACAGCAGCAGGTTATCAGAGTCCTCATGAGTTAACATGGCCGCAGGATATCAGAGTCCGCATGAGTTAACATAGCCGCAGAATATCAGAGTCTGCATGAGTTAACATGGCCGCAGGTTATGACAGTCCACATGAGTTAACACGGTTGGAGGTTATCACAATCAGTTAATATGGCAGCAGGTTATGACAGTCCACATAAGTTAACACAGCCGCAGTGTATCACAGTCCACAAAAGTTAACATGGCAGCCGGTTATCACAGTCCACATAACTTAATGTGGCAGTAAGTTATCAGAGTCCACATAAGTTAACAGGCCTGCAAGTTATCCGAGTCCACATAAATTAAAACAGCTGCAGGTTATCAGAGTCCACATGACTTAACATGGCCGCAGGTTATCAGAGTCCACATGTTTTCACACAGCCGCAGGTTATCAGAGTCCACATGAGTTAACATGGCTGCAGGTTATCAGAGTCCACATGAGTTAACACGGCCGCAGGTTATCAGACTCCACATGAGTTACCATGGCCGCAGGTTATCAGAGTCCACATGAGTTAACAGGGCCGCAGGTTATCAGACTCCACATGAGTTAACACGGCCGCAGGTTATCAGAGGCCACATGAGTTAACATGGCTGAAGGTTATCAGAGTCCACATGAGTTACCAGGGCTGCAGATTATCTGATTCCACATGAGTTAACAGGGCGGCAGATTATCAGAGTCCACATGAGTTAACACGGTAGCAGGTTATCACATGGCAGCAGGTTATCAGAGTCCACATGAATTAACACAGCTGCAGATTATCAGAGTCCACATGAGTTAACAGGGCGGCAGATTATCAGAGTCCACATGAGTTAACACGGTAGCAGGTTATCAGAATCCACATGAGTTAACACGGCAGCAGGTTATCAGAGTCCACATGAATTAACACGGCTGCATATTATCAGAGTCCACATGAGTTAACACGTCGGCAGGTTATCAGAGTCCGCATGAGTTAACATAGCCGCAGAATATCAGAGTCTGCATGAGTTAACATGGCCGCAGGTTATGACAGTCCACATGAGTTAACACGGTTGCAGGTTATCACAATCAGTTAACATGGCAGCAGGTTATGACAGTCCACATAAGTTAACACAGCCGCAGTGTATCACAGTCCACAAAAGTTAACATGGCAGCCGGTTATCACAGTCCACATAACTTAATGTGGCAGCAAGTTATCAGAGTCCACATAAGTTAACAGGCCTGCAAGTTATCCGAGTCCACATAAATTAAAACAGCTGCAGGTTATCAGAGTCCACATGAGTTAACATGGCCGCAGGTTATCAGAGTCCACATGTTTTCACACAGCCGCAGGTTATCAGAGTCCACATGAGTTAACATGGCTGCAGGTTATCAGAGTCCACATGAGTTAACACAGCCGCAGGTTATCAGACTCCACATGAGTTACCATGGCCGCAGGTTATCAGAGTCCACATGAGTTAACAGGGCCGCAGGTTATCAGACTCCACATGAGTTAACACGGCCGCAGGTTATCAGAGTCCACATGAGTTAACAGTGCAGCAGGTTATCAGGGTGCACATGAGTTAACACAGCAGCAGGTTATCAGAGTCCACATGAATCAACACAGCCGCAGATTATCAGAGTCCACATGAGTTAACACGGCCACAGGTTATCAGAGTCCACATGAGTAAACACGGCCGCAGGTTATCACAGTCAGTTAACATGGCCGCAGGTTATCATAGTCCACATGAGTTAACACAGCAGTAGGTTATCAGAGTCCACATGAGTTAACACAGCAGCAGGTTATCAGAGTCCACATGAGTTAACAGTGCAGCAGGTTATCAGAGTCCACATGAATCAACACAGCCGCAGATTATCAGAGTCCACATGAGTTAACACAGTGGGAGGTTATCAGAGTCCACATGAGTTAACACGGCCAGAGGTTATCAGAGTCCACATAAGTTAACACAGCCGCAGGTGATCAGAGTCCACATAAATTAACACAGCCGCAGGTTATCAGAATCAACATGAATTAACATGGGCGCACGTTATGACAGTCCACATGAGCTAACACTGTCGCAGGTTATCACAGTCAGTTAACATGGCGGCAGGTTATGACAGTCCACATAAGTTAAGATAGCCGCAGTGTATAGCAGTCCACATAAGTTAACATGGCCGCCGGTTATCACAGTCCACATAACTTAATATGGCTGCAGGGTATCAGACTCCACATAAGTTAACAGGGCTGCAGGTTATCCGAGTCCAAAAAATTAAAGCAGCCGCAGGTTATCAGAGTCAACATGAGTTAACATGGCCGCAGGTTATCAGAGTCCACGTGAGTTAAAACGGCAGCAGGTTACCAGAGTCCACATAAATTATCAGGGCCCCAGGTTATCAGAGTCCACATGAGTTAACATGGCCGCAGGTTATCAGAGTCCACATGAGTTAACACGGCGGAAGGTTATCAGAGTCCACATGAGTTAACAGGGCCACAGGTTAACAGACTGACCATAAATTAAGACGGCCGCTGTGTATCACAGTCCACATAAGTTAACATGGCCGCCGGTTATCACAGTCCACATAACTTAACGTGGCTGCAGGTTATCAGAGTCCACATAAATTAAAAGGGCTGCAGATTATCCGAGTTCAAATAAATGAACACCGCCGCAGGTTATCAGAGTCCACATGACTTAACATGGCCGCAGATTATCAGAGTCCACATGAGTTAACACGGCCGCAGGTTGCCAGAGTCCACATAAATTAACAGGGCAGCAGGTTATCAGAGTCCACATGAGTTACCACGGCCGCAGGTTATCATAATCCACATGAATTACCATGGCCACAGGTTATCAGAGTCCAATGAGTTAACAGGGCAGCAGGTAAGCAGACTGACCATAAGTGAACACGGCTGCAGGTTAACAGAGTCCACATGAGTTAACAGGGCCGCAGGTTATCAAAGTCTACATGAGTTAACACGGCCGGAGGTTATCAGAGTCCACATGAGTTAACACGGCCGCAGGTTATCAGAGTCCATATGAGTTAAGACAGCAGCAGGTTATCAGAGTCCTCATGAGTTAACATGGCCGCAGGATATCAGAGTCCGCATGAGTTAACATAGCCGCAGAATATCAGAGTCTGCATGAGTTAACATGGCCGCAGGTTATGACAGTCCACATGAGTTAACACGGTTGGAGGTTATCACAATCAGTTAATATGGCAGCAGGTTATGACAGTCCACATAAGTTAACACAGCCGCAGTGTATCACAGTCCACAAAAGTTAACATGGCAGCCGGTTATCACAGTCCACATAACTTAATGTGGCAGTAAGTTATCAGAGTCCACATAAGTTAACAGGCCTGCAAGTTATCCGAGTCCACATAAATTAAAACAGCTGCAGGTTATCAGAGTCCACATGACTTAACATGGCCGCAGGTTATCAGAGTCCACATGTTTTCACACAGCCGCAGGTTATCAGAGTCCACATGAGTTAACATGGCTGCAGGTTATCAGAGTCCACATGAGTTAACACGGCCGCAGGTTATCAGACTCCACATGAGTTACCATGGCCGCAGGTTATCAGAGTCCACATGAGTTAACAGGGCCGCAGGTTATCAGACTCCACATGAGTTAACACGGCCGCAGGTTATCAGAGGCCACATGAGTTAACATGGCTGAAGGTTATCAGAGTCCACATGAGTTACCAGGGCTGCAGATTATCTGATTCCACATGAGTTAACAGGGCGGCAGATTATCAGAGTCCACATGAGTTAACACGGTAGCAGGTTATCACATGGCAGCAGGTTATCAGAGTCCACATGAATTAACACAGCTGCAGATTATCAGAGTCCACATGAGTTAACAGGGCGGCAGATTATCAGAGTCCACATGAGTTAACACGGTAGCAGGTTATCAGAATCCACATGAGTTAACACGGCAGCAGGTTATCAGAGTCCACATGAATTAACACGGCTGCATATTATCAGAGTCCACATGAGTTAACACGTCGGCAGGTTATCAGAGTCCGCATGAGTTAACATAGCCGCAGAATATCAGAGTCTGCATGAGTTAACATGGCCGCAGGTTATGACAGTCCACATGAGTTAACACGGTTGCAGGTTATCACAATCAGTTAACATGGCAGCAGGTTATGACAGTCCACATAAGTTAACACAGCCGCAGTGTATCACAGTCCACAAAAGTTAACATGGCAGCCGGTTATCACAGTCCACATAACTTAATGTGGCAGCAAGTTATCAGAGTCCACATAAGTTAACAGGCCTGCAAGTTATCCGAGTCCACATAAATTAAAACAGCTGCAGGTTATCAGAGTCCACATGAGTTAACATGGCCGCAGGTTATCAGAGTCCACATGTTTTCACACAGCCGCAGGTTATCAGAGTCCACATGAGTTAACATGGCTGCAGGTTATCAGAGTCCACATGAGTTAACACAGCCGCAGGTTATCAGACTCCACATGAGTTACCATGGCCGCAGGTTATCAGAGTCCACATGAGTTAACAGGGCCGCAGGTTATCAGACTCCACATGAGTTAACACGGCCGCAGGTTATCAGAGTCCACATGAGTTAACAGTGCAGCAGGTTATCAGGGTGCACATGAGTTAACACAGCAGCAGGTTATCAGAGTCCACATGAATCAACACAGCCGCAGATTATCAGAGTCCACATGAGTTAACACGGCCTCAGGTTATCAGAGTCCACATGAATTAACATGGCTGCAGGTTTTCAGAGTCCACATGAGTTAACACAGCCAGAGGTGATCAGAGTCCACATAAGTTAACACGGCCGCAGGTGATCAGTGTCCACATAAATTAACACAGCCGCAGGTTATCAGAATCAACATGAATTAACATGGGCGCATTTTATGACAGTCCACATGAGCTAACACTGTCGCAGGTTATCACAGTCAGTTAACATGGCCGCAGGTTATGACAGTCCACATAAGTTAAGACAGCCACAGTGTATAGCAGTCCACATAAGTTAACATGGCCGCCGGTTATCACAGTCCACATAACTTAATATGGCTGCAGGGTATCGGAGTCCACATAAGTTAACAGGGCTGCAGGTTATCCGAGTCCAAATAAATTAAAGCAGCCGCAGGTTATCAGAGTCAACATGAGTTAACAGGGCCGCAGGTTATCAGAGTCCACATGACTTAACATGGCCGCAGGTTATCAGAGTCCACATGAGTTAACACAGCCGCACGTTATCAGAGTCCACATGAGTTAACACCGCAGCAGGTTATCAGAGTCCACATGAGTTAACACGGCCACAGGTTAGCAGAGTCCACATGAGTAAACACAGCCGCAGGTTATCAGATTCCACATGAGTTAACAGGGCTGCAGGCTATCAGAGTCCACATGAGTTAACACGGCAGCGGGTTATCAGAGTCTACATGAGTTAACACGGCCGAAGGTTATCAGAGTCCACATGAGTTAACAGGGCCACAGGTTAACAGACTGACCATAAGTTAAGATGGCCGCAGTGTATCACAGTCTACATAAGTTAACATGGCTGCCGGTTATCACAGTCCACATAACTTAACGTGGCTGCAGGTTATCAGAGTCCACATAAATTAAAAGGGCTGCAGATTATCCGAGTTCAAATAAATTAACACAGCCGCAGGTTATCAGAGTCCACATGACTTAACATGGCTGCAGATTATCAGAGTCCACATGAGTTAACACGGCCACAGGTTGCCAGAGTCCACATAAATTAACAGGGCCGCAGGTTATCAGAGTCCACATGAGTTAACAAGGCAGCAGGGTATCAGAGTCCATATGAGTTAACAGTGCCGCAGGTTATCAGAGTCCACATGACTTAAGACAGCAGCAGGTTATCAGAGTCTACAAGAGTTAACACGGCCGCAGGTTATCAGGGTCCACATGAGTTAACACGGCCGCAGATTATCAGAGTCCACATGAGTTAATAGGGCCGCCGATTATCAGAGTCCACATGAGTTAACACAGTCGCAGGTTACCAGAGTCCACATAAATTAACAGGGCCGCAGGTTATCAGAGTCCACATGAGTTAACATGGCAGCAGGTTATCAGAGTCAACATGAGTTAACAGGGCCGCATGTTATCAGAGTCCACATGAGTTAACACGGCCGCAGGTTATCAGGCTCCACATGAATTAACATGGCCCCAGGTTATCCGAGTCCACATGAGTTAACATGGCCGAATGTTATCAGAGTCCACATGAGTGAACACAGCAGCAGGTTATCAGAATCCACATGAGTTACCACAGCAGCAGGTTATCAGAGTCCACATGAGTTAACACGCCCACAGATTCTCAGAGTCCACATGAGTTAACACAGCCGCAGATTATCAGAGTCCACATGAGTTAACAGGGCCACAGGTTATCAGAGCCCACATGAGTTAACACGGCCGCAGGTTATCAGAGTCCACATGAGGTAACAAGGCAACAGATTATCTGAGTCCACATGAGTTAACAGGGCTGCAGGTTATCAGACTCCACATGAGTTAACACGGCCGCAGGTTATCAGAGTCCCCATGAGTTAACATGGCCGCAGGTTATGACAGTCCACATGAGTTAACACGGTCGCAGGTTATCACAGTCAGTTAACATGGCCGCAAGTTATGACAGTTCACAAAAGTTAACACAGCAGCAGTGTATCATAGTCCACATAAGTTAACATGGCCGCTGGTTATCACAGTCCACATAACTTAACGTGGCTGCAGGTTATCCGAGTCCACATAAATTAACACAGCCGCAGGTTAACAGAGTCCACGTGAGTTAACACAGCAGCAGGTTATCAGAGTCCAAATGAGTTAACATGGCCGCAGGTTATCAGAGTCCGCATAACTTAACACAGCAGCAGGTTATCAGAGTCCACATGAGTTAACACGGCCGCAGGTTAACAGAGTCCACGTGAGTTAACACAGCAGCAGGTTATCAGAGTCCAAATGAGTTAACATGGCCGCAGGTTATCAGAGTCCACATAAATTAACACAGCCGCAGGTTAACAGAGTCCACGTGAGTTAACACAGCAGCAGGTTATCAGAGTCCAAATGAGTTAACATGGCCGCAGGTTATCAGAGTCCGCATAACTTAACACAGCAGCAGGTTATCAGAGTCCACATGAGTTAACACGGCCGCAGGTTATAAGAGTCCACATGAGTTAACATGGGCGCACGTTATGACAGTCCAGACGAGCTAACACGGTCGCAGGTTATCACAGTTAGTTAACATGGCCGCAGGATATGACAGTCCACATAAGTTATTACAGCCGCAGTGTATCACAGTCCACATAAGTTAACATGGCCGCCTGTTATCACAGTCCACATAACTTAACGTGGCAACAGGTTATCAGAGTCCACATAGGTTAACAGGGCTGCAGGTTATCCGAGTCCACATAAATTAACACAGCCGCAGGTTATCAGATTCAAAATGAGTTAACACGGCCGCAGGCTATCAGAGTCCATGTGAGTTAACACGCCCGCAGGTTATCACAGTCAGTTAACATAGCTGCAGGTTTTCAGAGCCCACATGAGTTAACACGGCCGCAGGTTATCAGAGTCCACATGAGTTAACATAGTTGCAGGTTATCACAGTCTGCATGAGTTAACACGGCGGCAGGTCATCAGAGTCCACATGAGTTTACACGGCTGCAGGTTATCACAGTCGACATGAGTTGACATGGCAGCAGGGTATCACAGTCTGTTAACATGGCCTCAGGTTATCAGAGTCCACATGAGTTAACACGGCCGCAGGTTATCACAGTCAGTTAACATGGCCGCAGGTTATCAGAGTCCACATGAGTTAACACGGCAGAAGGTTATCAGAGTCCACATGAGTTAACATGGCTGCAGGTTATCAGAGTTAACATAAATTAACACTGCCACAGGTTATCAGTGTCCACATAATGTAACATGGCCGTAGGTTATCAGAATCCACATGAGTGAACAGGGCCGCAGATTATCAGAGTCCACATGAGTTAACACAGCAGCAGGTTACCAGAGTCCACATAAATCAACAGGGCCGCAGGTTATCAGAGTTCACATGAGTTAACAGGGCCGCATTTTATCAGAGTCCACATGAGTTAACAGGGCCGCAGGTTATCAGAGTCCACATGAGTTAACACTGCCGCAGGTTATCAGGCTCCACATGAGTTACCATAGCCGCAGGTTATCAGAGTCCACATGAGTTATCAGGGCCGCAGGTTATCAGAGTCCATATGAGTTAACAGGGCCGCAGGTTATCAGACTCCACATGAGTTAACATGGCCGCAGGTTATCAGAGTCCACATGAGTTAACATGGCCGAAGGTTATCAGAGTCCACATGAGTTAACACTGCAGCAGGTTATCAGAATTCACATGAGTTAACACAGCCACAGGATATCAGAGTCCACATGAGTTAAAACGGCAGCAGGTTATCAGAGTCCACATGAGTTAACACGGCAACAGGATATCAGAGTCCACATGAGTTAACACAGCCGCAGATTATCAGAGTCCACATGAGTTAACACAGCCGCACGTTATCAGAGTCCACATGAGTTAACACCGCAGCAGGTTATCAGAGTCCACATGAGTTAACACGGCCACAGGTTAGCAGAGTCCACATGAGTAAACACAGCCGCAGGTTATCAGATTCCACATGAGTTAACAGGGCTGCAGGCTATCAGAGTCCACATGAGTTAACACGGCAGCGGGTTATCAGAGTCCACATGAGTTAACACGGCCACAGGTTATCAGAGTCCACATGAGTAAACACGGCCGCAGGTTATCACAGTCAGTTAACATGGCCGCAGGTTATCATAGTCCACATGAGTTAACACAGCAGTAGGTTATCAGAGTCCACATGAGTTAACACAGCAGCAGGTTATCAGAGTCCACATGAGTTAACAGTGCAGCAGGTTATCAGAGTCCACATGAATCAACACAGCCGCAGATTATCAGAGTCCATATGAGTTAACACAGTGGGAGGTTATCAGAGTCCACATGAGTTAACACGGCCAGAGGTTATCAGAGTCCACATAAGTTAACACAGCCGCAGGTGATCAGAGTCCACATAAATTAACACAGCCGCAGGTTATCAGAATCAACATGAATTAACATGGGCGCACGTTATGACAGTCCACATGAGCTAACACTGTCGCAGGTTATCACAGTCAGTTAACATGGCGGCAGGTTATGACAGTCCACATAAGTTAAGATAGCCGCAGTGTATAGCAGTCCACATAAGTTAACATGGCCGCCGGTTATCACAGTCCACATAACTTAATATGGCTGCAGGGTATCAGACTCCACATAAGTTAACAGGGCTGCAGGTTATCCGAGTCCAAAAAATTACAGCAGCCGCAGGTTATCAGAGTCAACATGAGTTAACATGGCCGCAGGTTATCAGAGTCCACGTGAGTTAAAACGGCAGCAGGTTACCAGAGTCCACATAAATTATCAGGGCCCCAGGTTATCAGAGTCCACATGAGTTAACATGGCCGCAGGTTATCAGAGTCCACATGAGTTAACACGGCGGAAGGTTATCAGAGTCCACATGAGTTAACAGGGCCACAGGTTAACAGACTGACCATAAATTAAGACGGCCGCTGTGTATCACAGTCCACATAAGTTAACATGGCCGCCGGTTATCACAGTCCACATAACTTAACGTGGCTGCAGGTTATCAGAGTCCGCATAAATTAAAAGGGCTGCAGATTATCCGAGTTCAAATAAATGAACACCGCCGCAGGTTATCAGAGTCCACATGACTTAACATGGCCGCAGATTATCAGAGTCCACATGAGTTAACACGGCCGCAGGTTGCCAGAGTCCACATAAATTAACAGGGCAGCAGGTTATCAGAGTCCACATGAGTTACCACGGCCGCAGGTTATCATAATCCACATGAATTACCATGGCCACAGGTTATCAGAGTCCAATGAGTTAACAGGGCAGCAGGTAAGCAGACTGACCATAAGTGAACACGGCTGCAGGTTAACAGAGTCCACATGAGTTAACACGGCCGCAGGTAATCAAAGTCTACATGAGTTAACACGGCCCGAGGTTATCGGAGTCCACATGAGTTAACACGGCCGCAGGTTATCAGAGTCCATATGAGTTAAGACAGCAGCAGGTTATCAGAGTCCTCATGAGTTAACATGGCCGCAGGATATCAGAGTCCGCATGAGTTAACATAGCCGCAGAATATCAGAGTCTGCATGAGTTAACATGGCCGCAGGTTATGACAGTCCACATGAGTTAACACGGTTGGAGGTTATCACAATCAGTTAATATGGCAGCAGGTTATGACAGTCCACATAAGTTAACACAGCCGCAGTGTATCACAGTCCACAAAAGTTAACATGGCAGCCGGTTATCACAGTCCACATAACTTAATGTGGCAGCAAGTTATCAGAGTCCACATAAGTTAACAGGCCTGCAAGTTATCCGAGTCCACATACATTAAAACAGCTGCAGGTTATCAGAGTCCACATGACTTAACATGGCCGCAGGTTATCAGAGTCCACATGTTTTCACACAGCCGCAGGTTATCAGAGTCCACATGAGTTAACATGGCTGCAGGTTATCAGAGTCCACATGAGTTAACACGGCCGCAGGTTATCAGACTCCACATGAGTTACCATGGCCGCAGGTTATCAGAGTCCACATGAGTTAACAGGGCCGCAGGTTATCAGACTCCACATGAGTTAACACGGCCGCAGGTTATCAGAGGCCACATGAGTTAACATGGCCGAAGGTTATCAGAGTCCACATGAGTTACCAGGGCTGCAGATTATCTGATTCCACATGAGTTAACAGGGCGGCAGATTATCAGAGTCCACATGAGTTAACACGGTAGCAGGTTATCACATGGCAGCAGGTTATCAGAGTCCACATGAATTAACACAGCTGCAGATTATCAGAGTCCACATGAGTTAACAGGGCGGCAGATTATCAGAGTCCACATGAGTTAACACGGTAGCAGGTTATCAGAATCCACATGAGTTAACACAGCAGCAGGTTATCAGAGTCCACATGAATTAACACGGCTGCATATTATCAGAGTCCACATGAGTTAACACGTCGGCAGGTTATCAGAGTCCGCATGAGTTAACATAGCCGCAGAATATCAGAGTCTGCATGAGTTAACATGGCCGCAGGTTATGACAGTCCACATGAGTTAACACGGTTGCAGGTTATCACAATCAGTTAACATGGCAGCAGGTTATGACAGTCCACATAAGTTAACACAGCCGCAGTGTATCACAGTCCACAAAAGTTAACATGGCAGCCGGTTATCACAGTCCACATAACTTAATGTGGCAGCAAGTTATCAGAGTCCACATAAGTTAACAGGCCTGCAAGTTATCCGAGTCCACATAAATTAAAACAGCTGCAGGTTATCAGAGTCCACATGAGTTAACATGGCCGCAGGTTATCAGAGTCCACATGTTTTCACACAGCCGCAGGTTATCAGAGTCCACATGAGTTAACATGGCTGCAGGTTATCAGAGTCCACATGAGTTAACACAGCCGCAGGTTATCAGACTCCACATGAGTTACCATGGCCGCAGGTTATCAGAGTCCACATGAGTTAACAGGGCCGCAGGTTATCAGACTCCACATGAGTTAACACGGCCGCAGGTTATCAGAGGCCACATGAGTTAACATGGCCAAAGGTTATCAGAGTCCACATGAGTTACCAGGGCTGCAGATTATCCGAGTCCACATGAGTTAACAGGGCGGCAGATTATCAGAGTCCACATGAGTTAACACGGTAGCAGGTTATCACACGGCAGCAGGTTTTCAGAGTCCACATGAATTAACACGGCTGCAGATTATCAGAGTCCAGATGAGTTAACATGGCGGCAGATTATCTGAGTCCACATGAGTTAACAGGGCGGCAGATTATCAGAGTCCACATGAGTTAACACGGTAGCAGGTTATCACATGGCAGCAGGTTATCAGAGTCCACATGAATTAACACAGCTGCAGATTATCAGAGTCCACATGAGTTAACAGGGCGGCAGATTATCAGAGTCCACATGAGTTAACACGGTAGCAGGTTATCAGAATCCACATGAGTTAACACGGCAGCAGGTTATCAGAGTCCACATGAATTAACACGGCTGCAGATTATCAGAGTCCACATGAGTTAACACGTCGGCAGGTTATCAGAGTCCACATGAGTTAAGACGGCAGCAGGTTATCAAAGTCCACATGAGTTAACACAGCAGCAGGTTATCAGAGTCTACATGAGTTAACGCGGCCGCAGGATATCAGAGTCCACATGAGTTAACACAGCCGCAGATTATCAGAGTCCACATGAGTTAACAATGCCGCAGGTTATCAGAGTCCACATGAGATAACACAGCCGCAGGTTATCAGAGTACACATGAGTTAACACAGCAGCAGGTTATCAGAGTCCACATGAGTTAACACAGCCGCAGATTATCAGAGTCCACATGAGTTAACAGGGTCGCAGGTTATCAGAGTCCACATGAGTTAACACGGAGCAGGTTATCAGAGTCCACATGAGTTAACAGGGCTGCAGGTTATCAGAGGCCACATGAGTTAAGACGGCCGCAGCTTATCAGAGTCCACATAAATTAACACCGCCGCAGGTTATCAGAATCCACATGAGTTAACATGGCCGCCAGTTATGACAGTCCACATGAGTTAACACGGTCGCAGGTTATCACAGTCAGTTAACATGGCAGCAGGTTATCACAGTCAGTTAACATGGCCGCAGGTTATGACAGTCCACATAAGTTAACACAGCCGCAGTGTATCACGTTCCACATAAATTAACATGGCTGCCGGTTATCACAGTCCACATAAGTTAACAGGGCTGCAGGTTATCCGAGTCCACATAAATTAACACAGCCGCAGGTTATCAGAGTCAACATCAGTTAACACAGCCGCAGGTTATCAGAGTCCACATGAGTTAACACAGCAGCAGGTCATCAGAGTCCAAATGAGTTAACATGGTCGCAGGTTATCAGAGTCCGCATAACTTAACAGAGCCGCAGGTTATCAGAGTCCACATGAGTTAACATGGCCGCAGGTTATGACAGTCCACATGAGTTAACAGGGTCGCAGGTTATCACAGTCAGTTAACATGGCCGCAGGTTATCACAGTCAGTTAATATGGCCGCAGGTTATGACAGTCCACATAAGTTAACACAGCTGCAGTGTATCACAGACCACATAAATTAACATGGCCGCCGGTTATCACAGTCCACATAATTTAACGTGGCATCAGGTTATTAGAGTCCACATAAGTTAACAGGGCTGTAGGTTATCTGAGTCCACATAAATAAACACAGCCGCAGGTTATCAGAGTCAACATGAGTTAACATGGCCACAGGTTATCAGAGTCGGAAAAACTTAACACAGCCGCAGGTTATCAGAGTCCACATGAGCTAACAGGGCCGCAGGTTATCACAGTCAGTTAACATGGCTGCAGGTTTTCAGAGCCCACATGAGTTAAAACGACCGCAGGTTATCAGAGTCCACATGAGTTAACATGGTTGCAGGTTATCACAGTCCGCATGAGTTAACATGGCCGCAGTTCATCAGAGTCCACATGAGTTTACACGGCCGCAGGTTATCACAGTCCACATGAGTTGACAAGGCAGCAGGGTATCACAGTCTGTTAACATGGCCGCAGGTTATCAATCAGAGTCAACATGAGTTAACACGGCCACAGGTTATCAGAGTCCACATGAGTTAACATGGCCGCAGGTTATGACAGTCCACATGAATTAACACGGTCGCAGGTTATCACAGTCGGTTAACATGGCCGCAGTTTATCACAGTCAGTTAACATGGCCGCAGGTTTTGACAGTCCACATAAGTTAACACAGCCGCAGTGTATCACAGTCCACATAACTTAACGTGGCAGCAGGTTATCAGAGTCCACATAAGTTAACAGGGATGCAGGTTATCCGAGTCCACATAAATTAACACAGCCGCAGGCTATCAGAGTCAACATGAGTTAACATGGCCGCAGGTTATCAGAGTCCACATGAGTTAACACCGCCGCAGGTTATTAGAGTCCACATGAGTTAAAACGGCCACAGGTTATCACAGTCAGTTAACATGGCTGCAGCTTTTCAGAGCCCAACCAGAGTTAACACGGCCGCAGGTTATCAGAGTCCACATGAGTTAACATGGTTGCAGGTTATCACAGTCCGCATGAGTTAACATGGCCGCAGGTCATCAGAGTCCACATGAGTTTACACGGCCGCAGGTTATCACAGTCCACATGAGTTGACATGGGAGCAGGGTATCACAGTCTGTTGACATGACCGCAGGTTATCAGAGTCCACATGAGTTAACACGGCCGCAGGTTATAAGAGTCCACATGAGTTAACATGGCCTCAGGTTATCAGAGTCCACATGAGTTAACACGGCAGCAGGTTATCAGAGTCCACATGAGTTAACATGGCTGCAGGTTATCAAAGTCCACATAAATTAACACAGCCACAATTTTTTCAGAGTCCACATGAGTTAACAGGGCAGCAGATTATCAGAGTCCACATGTGTTAACACAGCAGCAGGTTATCAGAGTCCACATGAGTTAACACTGCAGCAGGTTATCATATCCACATGAATTAACACAGCCTCAGATTATCAGAGTCCACATGAGTTAACACAGCCGCAGGTTATCAGAGTCCACATGAATTAACACGGTTGCAGGTTATCAGAGTCCACAAGAGTTAAGACGGCGGGAGGTTATCAGAGTCCACATGAGTTAACACGGCCGGAGGCTATCAGAGTCCACATGAGTTAACATGGCAGCAGGGTATCAGAGTCCACATGAATTAACAAGGTTGCAGCTTATCAGGGTCCACATGAGTTAAGACGGCAGCAGGCTGTCAGAGTCCACATGAGTTAACACGGCAGCAGGTTATCAGAGTCCACATGAGTTAACATGGCTGCAGGTTATCAAAGTCCACATAAATTAACACAGCCACAATTTTTTCAGAGTCCACATGAGTTAACAGGGCAGCAGATTATCAGAGTCCACATGTGTTAACACAGCAGCAGGTTATCAGAGTCCACATGAGTTAACACTGCAGCAGGTTATCATATCCACATGAATTAACACAGCCTCAGATTATCAGAGTCCACATGAGTTAACACGGCCACAGGTTATCAGAGTCCACATGAATTAACACGGTTGCAGGTTATCAGAGTCCACAAGAGTTAAGACGGCGGGATGTTATCAGAGTCCACATGAGTTAACACGGCCGGAGGCTATCAGAGTCCACATGAGTTAACACGGCAGCAGGGTATCAGAGTCCACATGAATTAACAAGGTTGCAGCTTATCAGGGTCCACATGAGTTAAGACGGCAGCAGGCTGTCAGAGTCCACATGAGTTAACACAGCAGCAGGTTATCAGAGTCTACACTAGTTAACACAGCCGCAGGTTATCAGAGTCCACATGAGATAACAGGGCAGCAGATTATCAGAGTCCACATGAGTTAACACGGTGTAGGAGGCTGGCCTGGCTTGTAGTGGGTACCAGAGGTACTTACACCTAGTGGCAGGTCCAGTCATCCCTTATTAGTGTAGAAGAGGTGTTTCTAGCAGCTTAGGCTGATAGAAGGTAGCTATGGCAAAGCAGCTTAGGCTGAACTAGGAGACATGTAAAGCTCCTACTATACCACTGGTGTCATATGCACAATATGATAAGAAAACACAATACACAGAAGTACTAAAAATAAAGGTGCTTTAATTTTATGAAAATATGCCAAAAGTATCTCAGTGAGTACCCTCAGTATGAGGATAAGTTATATACACAAAATATATGTACACAAACCAAAATTAGGTAAGTAATAGCAGAAAAGTAATGCAAGCAGTGTAAAATTTCAGTACATTGCAATAGGAGCACATAGGTATAGGGGCAACACAAACCATGCACTCCAAAAGTGGAATGCGAACCACAAATTGACCCCAAACCTATGTGAGCTTGTAGAGGGTCACTGGGACTGTAAGAAAACGGTGAGGGTTAGAAAAATAGCCCACCCCAAGACCCTGAAAGGTAGGTGTAAAGTGCACCTACTACCCCCAGAGAGCACAGAAGTCGTGATAGGGGGATTCTGCAGGAAGAACAAACACCAGCAATGCAACAACAGTGGATTTCTGGACCTGAGTACCTGTAAGACAAGGAGACCAAGTCCAATAGTCACCACAGTTTCGAGAGTGGGCAGGAGCACAGGAAATGCCAGTTGAGGGTGCAAGGAAGCTGCCACCTGTTGGAAGAAGCTTGGAGTTCTGCAAGAAAGAAGAGGACTAGGAACTTCTCCTTTGGAGGATGGATTTCCCAAGTCGCTATGAAACTTGCAGAGATGTTCCCATGCAGAAAGACCGCAAACAAGTCTTGCTAAATGCAAGGGTCATGGTAGAGGTTTTTGGGTGCTGCTGTAGCCCAGGAGGGACCAGGATGTCGCCACTTGGAGGAGGAGACAGAGGGGGCACCCAGCAACTCACAGAGCCCTCATAGAAGCAGGTAGCACCTGCAGAAGTACCTGAATAAGCACTTGGAAGAAAAATGAACTGGAGTCCACCCGAAGTCACAAAAGGGAGTCCCACGATGCCAGAGGACAACTCAGAAGGTTGTGCACTGCAGGAAGGAGTGTCGGGGACACAGGCTTGGCTGTGCATGAAGCAAATCCTGGCAGAGTGCACAGGAGCCGGAGCAGTTGCAAATCACGTGGTACCCAGCAATGCAGTCTAGCATGGGGAGGCAAGGACTTACATCCACCAAACTTGGATTGAAGAGTCACTGGACTGTGGGAGTCACTTGGACAGAGTTGCTGGGTTCCAGGGACCACGCTCGTCGTGCTGAGAGGGGATCCAGAGGACCAGTGATGCAGTCTTTTGGTGCCTGCGGTTGCAGGGGGAAGATTCCGTCGACCCAGAGGAGATTTCTTCAGAGCTTTTGGAGCAGAGAGGAGGCAGGCTACCCCCAGAGCATGCACCACCTGGAAACAGTTGAGAAAGCCGGCGGGATGAAGCGATACAAGGTTGCTAGCAGTCGTCTTGCTACTTTGTTGCGGTTTTACAGGCGTCCTGAGCAGTCAGCGGTCAATCCTTTGGCAGAAGGTGAAGAGGGAGATGCAGAGGAACTCTGATGAGCTCTTGTATTCGTTATCTGGTGAGATCCCCAAAGCAGAGACCCTAAATAGCCAGAAAAGTAGGTTTGGCTACCTAGGAAGGAGGATTGGCTACCAAGAGAGGTAAGAGCCTATCAGACGGAGCCTCTGACGTCACCTGCTGGCACTGGCCACTCAGAGTAGTCCAGTGTGCCACAAACACCTCTGTTTCCAAGATGGCAGAGGTCTGGGACACACTGGAGGAGCTCTGGACACCTCCCCTGGGAGGTGCAGGTCAGGGGAGTGGTCACTCCCCTTTCCTTTCTCCATTTTTACGCCAGAGCAGGGCTGGAGGATCCCTGAACCGATGTAGACTGGCTTACTCAGAGATGGGCACCATCTGTGCCCATCAAAGCATTTCCAGAGGCTGGGGGAGGCTACTCCTCCCCAGCCTTCACACCTTTTTCCAAAGGGAGAGGGTGTTACACCCTCTCTCAGAGGAAGTCCTTTGTTCTGCCTTCCTGGGCTAGGGCTGCCTGGACCCGAGGAGGGCAGAAACCTGTCTGAGGGGTTGGCAGCAGCAGCAGCTGCAGTGGAGACCCCGGAAAGGCAGTTTGGCAGTACCTGGGTTCTGTGCTAGAGACCCGGGGGATCATGGAATCCAAGATCTTAGACATGTTACATGGCCATGTTCGGAGTTACCATTGTGACGCTGTACATAGGTAATGACCTATGTACAGTGCGCGCGTGTAATGGTGTCCCCGCACTCACAAGGTCCGGGGAATTTGCCCTGAACGATGTGGGGGCACCTTGTCTAGTGCCAGGGTGCCCACACACTAAGTAACTTTGCACCCAACTTTTATCAGGTGAAGGTTAGACATATAGGTGACTTATAAGTTACTTAAGTGCAGTGGTAAATGGCTGTGAAATAATGTGGACGTTATTTCACGCAGGCTGCATTGGCAGGCCTGTGTAAGAATTGTCAGAGCTCCCTATGGGTGGCAAGAGAAATGCTGCAGCCCATAGGGATCTTCTGGAACCCCAATACCCTGGGTACCTCAGTACCATATACTAGGGAATTATATGGGTGTACCAGTATGCCATTGTGAATTGGTAAATTTAGTCACTAGCCTGTTAGTGACAAATTTGGAAAGCAGAGAGAGCATAACCACTGAGGTTCTGGTTAGCAGAGCCTCAGTGAGACAGTTAGGCATCACACAGGGAACACATACAGGGCACATACTTATGAGCACTGGGGCCCTGCTTGGCAGGGTCCCTGTGACACATAGACTAAAACAACATATATACAGTGAAATATGGGGGTAACATGCCAGGCAAGATGGTAATTTCCTACACACGGCTGCAGGTTATTAGAGTACACATGAGTTAACACGGCAGCAGGATATCAGAGTCCACATGAGTTAACACAGCCGCAGATTATCAAAGTCCACATGAGTTAACAGAGCCGTAGGTTATCAGAGACAACATGAGTTAACACAGCAGCAGGTTATCAGAGTCCACGTGAATTAACACTGTCACGGTGTAGGTACTCCTCAGACTCGGTGTGATGCAAACAAGGTCCACCTCCTGACACCACCAAGTCACTGATAAAAAACCACAGTGCATTGGAGTAATCAAGCGAGGGAAGGAAGGGGAAGGATCAGCAGGGACGGGATAACTGTAAAGAAAAATACACAGTGTTAATTATCACATTGTCTGTCTATTCTCATAAGGTCTCACTAAAACCAAAACGACCTGGCCTGCCCATAACTCATAAGGGCAGAACTAGTCCAAAGCCTGACTATGTTCCATCAGTACCACCAATGGATGCCCCAAGCCAACTACGGCCACTAATAATCACCTAAGGGTCTCACCGCCCTTCCTCCTAAACAATACTACAGTACGTATAACGAAACAAACATGAGGAGAAAGAATAAGGTGAAGAAAATCTATTTTGTACTTCTTCCTATGATTCAGTTAACCCACTAAGCCTTTCGTTAATGTCACGTATATTTGAAGAAGTAACTCGTTCATATCTCAGTGAATGTTGACAAGAATTATTTGTCCCGGCTGTTTGGAATCCTGCAAACAGTAAATCTCATTCTGAATTGCCGCCAACAAAAAGCCAAAAGATTATGGCCCTCATTCTGACCTTGGCGGGCGGCGGAGGCCGCCCGCCAAAGTCCCGCCGTCAGGTTACCGTTCCGCGGTCGAAAGACCGCGGCGGTAATTCTGACTTTCCCGCTGGGCTGGCGGGCGGTCGCCTTCAGACCGCCAGCCAGCCCAGCGGGAAAGAGGCTTCCACGATGATGCCGGCTCGGAATCGAGCCGGCGGAGTGGAAGCTGTGCGACGGGTGCAGTTGCACCCGTCGCGTATTTCACTGTCTGCGCAGCAGACAGTGAAATACATGTAGGGGCCCTCTTACTGGGGCCCCTGCAATGCCCATGCCAGTGGCATGGGCACTGCAGGGGCCCCCAGGGGCCCCGCGACCCCCCCTACCGCCATCCGGATCTCGGCGGTCCGACCGCCGGGATCTGGATGGCGGTAGGGGGGGTCGGAATCCCCGCGGCGGTGCAGCAAGCTGCGCCGCCACGGAGGATTCAATGGGGCCGCGGTACACTGGCGGGACCCCGCCAGTGGTGCCGGTCCGAATCCCCATTGGAGCACCGCCGGCCTGTCGGCGGTGCTCCCGCGGTCCTCCGCCCTGGCGGTCAAAGACCGCCAGGGTCAGAATGACCACCTATGTCTCATAAGATCGCCGTTCCTTTATTATGGTACCTCAAAAAGTAAAGTGCTCCAATATATGACAGTCACCCACAACCTGGCCATAAGGAATGCAGAAATAAAGAAAGGCGATAGCCTCCGGCAAGTAGCAAGCTTGCCGCTTACCACCTTCTTAGTACTTGGAATTCGAAAGGAGGAGCAGCTAGGAACTCCTTCTGCCGGTAAAAAGTCAGTTTCCAGGAGGGGGCCCTGATGAATCTCATTCCTCTTTTCTCTCCGCCGATGAATTCCCCCCTGGGGAACGCCGTCCGCTCCTACTTCGTTGAGGCTCCGACCTGCCTCATTAGCACAAATAACGCACACCCTTTCCAGGGTGCGCCGACTTTTACGCGATCTCTACCGCGCTGGGCTTCATGGGAGGTGTAGTCCCTAATGACTACAATCTCCCGATCGGCCCTGTAGGCGCCGGCTAGCACCTGACAGTACGCCCACCTCCAAAGCGCCTCCTAGGGCCAGGTTTAGTGGGATGACAAGCATGAAACCGTTGCACCGCCCTAGGGGCATGAACATTGCCTTCCGGCTCCCATGAATCCTCCTCGGCCTCATACCCTTTCCACGACACCAAGTACCATAACTTACCCCCCCGTAGTTTGGAATCCAACACCTTGCGCACCTCATACTCCAGCTGCCCGTCTCTAACCACCGGAGGCACCGCCCGCCGGGTCGCGGACAGAGCTGGCTTCAAAAGGCTGCAATGAAACACCGGATGGATTCTTAAGGAAGCAGGTAAGTTGAGACGGTAAGCCACAGGGTTTATCTTGCGTACCACCTCATAAGGACCAATGTAACGAGGATGAAAGATGCTACGCATCTTAAAACGTATATACTTGGTGGAAAGCCACACTCGGTCCCCTGGCTGATACACCGGCCCCTCACGCCGATGTACATCACCCCATTTCTTATACTGTTCCTTGGCTTTATCCAAATTAAGTCGTATTTTTTTTTGCATGGATTGTAGGTTCTTAACCATAGCATGGACAGTAGGTTGATCCGTGACATCCCGAGGTATGATTATGGGCAACATCTCCGCGTGGAACCCTGTGTTAGCACGAAAAGGAGACTCCCTTATCGAGCTATGCCAAGCATTGTTGTACGATAGTTCGGCCAGCCATAGCAATGACACCCACGATTCCTGCGCGTCTTTTGCATAGCACCTCAGATATTTCTTCAGGGTTTGGTTGAGACGCTCCGTCTGGCCATCGGTTTGTGGGTGAAAACTGGTGGATAGGGCGGATTCAATGCGCAGAACCTTGCACCACATGCGCCAAAACCTAGCAACGAACTGGGGGCCTCTGTCTGAAATAATGGTTCTTGGTAAACCATGTAACCGCACCACTTGAGACAGAATTAGATGGGCGGTCTGACTTGCTGTAGGTAGGTTTCTACAAGGGAGAAAGTGACCCATCTTGGTAAGACTATCGATTACCACCATGATAGCATTGTACCCCTGATCCATTGGCAATCCTACCACAAAATCCACGCTGATGGTTTGCCATGGTTTTTCCGGAGTGGGCAAAGGCATCAGCTTGCCCTGGCTCTTCGCGTTTTCTCCCTTGGATCGAGCACATATCTCACACCGAGCTACCCATGTCGCAACGTCCTTAGCCCAACCTTTCCACCTGAAATGTCGTTGAACTATTTGCGCAGTTTTGGTGTACCCCGGATGACCAGCTGTTACCGCATCATGACACCAATTGAAGGCTTGCATTCGAAGTTCAGGTGTTGGTAAATACAAACGATCACCTTGCAACGGTATTCCATGCTTAAGGGTACGGTCCTGACTTACTTCGGCCCACTCCTTCCACTGAGCAGCAGACTTATGCTTAGAGACCTTTTCTAGGAAGTGAGATATATGAAGGGCACAAAGCACTTTTTCCGGTTGGATGATTGCTTCATCAGGTCTTGAAGTGATGTTCCTCGCGTCCCTTTGTCTAGACAGTGAATCTGCCTTGCGATTGTCGACCCCAGGACGGAAGGTTACTACAAACTCATATTCTGAAAAGAACAGCATCCACCTCATTTGCCGCTGGGTAAGCTGTCTAGCCTCCTTCATATACTGCAGGTTTCGGTGATCAGTATATACCGTGACCGGGTGTTGGGCCCCCCAGAGATAGTGTCTCCATTCCTGAAATGCCTTCTTGATGGCTAGTAGTTCTTTTTCTGCCACCGTATAGTTGAGTTCCGCAGCAGATAGCTTCTTAGATAAAAACGCCACCGGATGAAGCTGTCCCGAGGTCTTGTTTCTTTGGGATAACACAGCCCCAATGGCTATATCCGAGGCATCTGCTTCGACTATAAAAGGTACTTCTGGCTGTGGATGCTGAAGTATAGGCGCTGAGCAGAAGGCCTGTTTTAAGAAGCAGAAGGCCTCCTCTGCCTCCTCTGACCAAACAAAAGACACTCCCTTTCTTAGCAACCTTGTTATAGGTGACACAATGTGGGAAAAATGACAGATGAATCTTCTATAGTAATTGGAAAACCCCAGGAAGCATTGCACGTCTCTCACACTAGTGGGCACTGGCCACTCTTGAACCGCCTGTATTTTTCTTGTCGACATGCAGAACCCTTCCGGGCTTAAATCCACCCCCAAGAACTCAACCTTCTGTACATGGAACTCGCATTTGCTCAGTTTGCAATAAAGATGGTGCTGTTGCAATGCCTGGAGTACTAGGGAAACATGTTCCATGTGCCGCTCTAAGGAGGTAGAATACACCAATATGTCATCTATATAAACGATCACAAAGTGGTCTACGTATTCTTTGAGAACATCGTTCAGAAAGTATTGGAAAGCCGCCGGGGTGTTACACAACCCGAACGGCATTACCAAGTATTCAAACAGGCCATAACGGGTCTTGAACGCCGTCTTCCATTCATCCCCTTCACGGATTCTGACCAGATGGTAAGCCCCCTTCAGATCCAACCTTGTATAGATAGTTGCCTCTTTCACCTGTTCCAATAACACAGGAATGAGGGGAAGAGGGTATCTATTCCTTATCGTGTTCTTGTTCA
Source organism: Pleurodeles waltl (assembly GCF_031143425.1). Taxonomy (NCBI): domain Eukaryota; kingdom Metazoa; phylum Chordata; class Amphibia; order Caudata; family Salamandridae; genus Pleurodeles; species Pleurodeles waltl. The sequence goes on along the minus strand of NC_090445.1, from coordinate 1,720,999,515 downwards.
GCATTCGATAATCGATGCAGGTTCTCAACTCTTTATTCGCTTTAGCTATGAAAAAGAGTGGAGAAGCTGCCGGAGAACAAGATGGTCTAATGAACCCGATTTCCAGGAAACGGTCCAGATATCTTCGCAAATGTTTGGTTTCTGGGTCTGATAGAGCATATACCCTACAAGAAGGAAGGAGTGCTCCCGGAATCAGATCTATCTTGCAATCGTATATACGATGGGGTGGCAATGTCTCCGCCTGACCTTCGTCGAACAAATCCTTGAACTTGGCGTAAACAGAGGGCAATATCACCGCTTTCTCCACCACTGTGGCCAACTGTAACCCTTGAGCCAACGCTAACGCGGGGGGGTTATCATATAAGGAACAGACTTTCTCACTCCTCACGGACTGAAAACTAACCGTCTTGGTTTGCCAATCGATAACAGGATTGCTCTTTCTTAGCCAGGGCATTCCCAAAATTATTTCATACTGAGGAGCCTCTATTATATCTAGCCTGATTATTTCTCTGCGTGCCGGAGATACTCCACTGAAAACCAACCCCACATCCTCAGTTTGTTCAGTAAGGGGTCCAGACTTCAGTGGTGTACCGTCAACTGCCAACACAATTTCGGGGTTCTTTCTTGGAATTCTCAGAAGTCCCAGTCTCTTAACCACCCCTTCATCTATGAAATTTCCCGTGGCTCCTGAGTCTATCATTGCCCATACAGGATGGTTTCGATCTTGGGACACCAGCTCTACGGATAACAACAGGTGTGACGCCTTTTCTTCTTGTGGCAAGAGGGTTAAAGAAGTCAACCGGAACCCCGATAGGGGTTCTATAAAGGGCAAATCCTCTTTCTCTGATATCTTCCCTGACGTCACCGCGGCCTTTTGAGTGGGGGAGTAGGAGAACCTTTTTCTTGGTTTTTGGGGACATTCTCTCACATAATGACCCTTCCTGCCGCAATACATGCACAACCCCTGTACCCTCCTACTCTCTTTTTCGGCCTTTGACAGAGGTGCCCTAACGGCTCCCACTTCCATAGGTTCCCCGCATAAATCATGGGAATTAGGAACTGGTCGCCCCTCTCTTTCTGGAATGACCGGCCGCCTATCACCCGCTCTACGCTCTCCCCTTCTCTCTGCTAGCCGATGATTCAATCTCAAGGTAAGATTCACAAGTTCAGTACACGTGGAAGGCTGTGGATCTATTTGGGCTAGGATATCCTTCATGTCGTCTCTTAATCCTTGATAATAGAGAGACATTCTCTTCTCCTCTGGCCACTCTGATTCCGCTACCAGTCTATTGAAGGTGGTAAGATAAGTAACCAGGTCAGACCTCCCCTGTCTCAGTTCCAGCAATTCTCTATCAGCACTAAAGGTGGTTGTTCTGTGATCAAACACCTTCTCAAAGGCCGACCGAAAGGCATTCCAATCCGATAATAATGGGTCATCGTTTCTAACTAACGGCACTGCCCAGTTGGCTGCATCTCCCGAGAGATAAGAAATAGCGAACATTACCCTGGAAAGGTTAGAGGGAAAAGACGCCGGTCTACATGAGAATTGAAGAGACAACTGCGTTAAAAAAGCCTGAACTTTCCTGGGGTCCCCTGAAAACCGTTCCGGACTGGCCAAAGGGATTGGAGGGGAGACGTTCACGGTTATCTGCGGTGTAGATGCTGAGGCATCGAAGGGATTCCTAGTAAGCCTTTCTACCTTGTCCCTTAGGGCCGCTGCCTCCACCCTAGAATCTGCCAACTCTTGCTGCACTAACACTAACGCCTGTAATACATCATCCATAGATGCCATCTTTGCATTACACCGAGCAGGAGGAGTATTATTCGTGGGTGCGTTATTCTGTCACGGTGTAGGTACTCCTCAGACTCGGTGTGATGCAAACAAGGTCCACCTCCTGACACCACCAAGTCACTGATAAAAAACCACAGTGCATTGGAGTAATCAAGCGAGGGAAGGAAGGGGAAGGTTCAGCAGGGACGGGATAACTGTAAAGAAAAATACACAGTGTTAATTATCACATTGTCTGTCTATTCTCATAAGGTCTCACTAAAACCAAAACGACCTGGCCTGCCCATAACTCATAAGGGCAGAACTAGTCCAAAGCCTGACTATGTTCCATCAGTATCACCAATGGATGCCCCAAGCCAACTACGGCCACTAATAATCACCTAAGGGTCTCACCGCCCTTCCTCCTAAACAATACTACAGTACGTATAACGAAACAAACATGAGGAGAAAGAATAAGGTGAAGAAAATCTATTTTGTACTTCTTCCTATGATTCAGTTAACCCACTAAGCCTTTCGTTAATGTCACGTATATTTGAAGAAGTAACTCGTTCATATCTCAGTGAATGTTGACAAGAATTATTTGTCCCGGCTGTTTGGAATCCTGCAAACAGTAAATCTCATTCTGAATTGCCGCCAACAAAAAGCCAAAAGATTATGGCCCTCATTCTGACCTTGGCGGTCTTTTCGCAAGACCGCTGAGTTACCGCCGCGGTGAAGACCGCCGACCGCGGCGGTGTGCCGCTGTGCGCATTCTGACCGCTGGGAGCGTTCCGCCGGAAAACCGCCAGCAGCCACACTGGCGGTCGGCGGGAAAGTGGAGACTGGTCAACCTCCACCGCCACGCCAGCAGAACACCGCCCACAGAATTACGACCCACATTTCCGTGTGGCGGTCTTCTGTTGGCGGTCTTCTGTTGGCGGTCACGTCCCTATGGCTCCCGTCGCCTCCCGGAGGACCAACGCACAAGGTAAGTTGATCGTCCGTGAGGGGAGGGGGTGGGGGGGTGTTGTGTGATGTGGGCGTGCATGGGGGTGTGCGTGTGAGTGTGTAGAGGGGGTGTGTGAGTGCGTGTATGCGGGCGGGGGGTGCTGCTGTGTCTATGGGTAATGTGTGCTGTTCGGCAGGTGCGCATGTCGGCATGTATGTGTGCGGGTATGTGTCCCCGTTGTGTATGTGTGTGTAGGGGGTGTGTATATGTGCATGTTGGGGGTGTGTGCATGTCGGGGTACATGTATGTGCATGTCGGGGTGGGGGTGGGGAGGGGGTTCGTACCACCTCTGGGGGGTGGCAGGGGGGTGGAGGGTGTGGGGGGAGGACTCGGGTGGGTAGTGGGGGGTGGGGGAGACCCCTATCAGTGCCAGGGAAGGAATTCCCTGGCCCCGATAGTGCTTACCGCCATGGTTCGCACGGCGGTTCCCGCCCGCAAGAAACCGCGGCGGTAGGCAGGGTCATAATACCCTTGGCGGTCTTGGGACGACCGCCGGGCCGGAGTGCGCAAACTCCAGCCCCGCGGTCATGACCGCCGTGGCGGTCGGAGTGGAGAAGTAGCGGTCGGTCGCGGCGGGGACCGCCGCGGTCAGAATGCCATTTTTAATACCGCCGGTCTGTTCGCGGTCCAACTGCCGTCTCTCCGCCGACCGCCAGGGTCAGAATGAGGGCCTATGTCTCATAAGATCGCCGTTCCTTTATTATGGTACCTCAAAAAGTAAAGTGCTCCAATATATGACAGTCACCCACAACCTGGCCGTAAGGAATGCAGAAATAAAGAAAGGCGATAGCCTCCGGCAAGTAGCAAGCTTGCCGCTTACCACTTTCTTAGTACTTGGAATTCGAAAGGAGGAGCAGCTAGGAACTCCTTCTGCCGGTAAAAAGTCAGTTTCCAGGAGGGGGCCCTGATGAATCTCATTCCTCTTTTCTCTCCGCCGATGAATTCCCCCCTGGGGAACGCCGTCCGCTCCTACTTCGTTGAGGCTCCGACCTGCCTCATTAGCACAAATAACGCACACCCTTTCCAGGGTGCGCCGACTTTTACGCGATCTCTACCGCGCTGGGCTTCATGGGAGGTGTAGTCCCTAATGACTACAATCTCCCGATCGGCCCTGTAGGCGCCGGCTAGCACCTGACAAACACGGCCGCAGGGTATCAGAGTCCACATGAGTTAACATGGCCGCAGGTTATCAGAGTCCACATGAGTTAACAAGGCCGCAGGTTATCAGAGTCCACATGAGTTGCCATTGCCGCAGGTTATCAGAGTCCACATGAGTTAACAAGGCCACAGGTTAGCAGACTGACCATAAGTTAAGACGGCCGCAGTGTATCACAGTCCACATAAGTTAACATGGCCGCCGGTTATCACAGTCCACATAACTTAACGTGGCTGCAGGTTATCAGGGTCCACATGAGTTAACACGTCCGCAGGTTATCAGAGTTCACTTGAGGAAACACGGCTGCATATTATCAGAGTCCACATGAGTTAACAGGGCCGCAGGTTATCAGAGTTCACATGAGTTAACACAGCCGCAGGTTATGAGAGTCCACATGAGTTAACACGGCCTCAGCTTATAAGAGTCCACATAAGTTAACACGCCCGCAGGTGATCAGAGTCCACATAAATTAACAGAGCCGCAGGTTATCAGAATCCACATGAATTAACATGGGCGAAGGTTATGACAGTCCACATGAGCTAACACGGTCGCAGGTTATCACAGTCAGTTAACATGGCAGCAGGTTATCGGAGTCCACGTGAGTTAACACGACAGCAGGTTACCAGAGTCCACATAAATTAACAGGGACGCAGGTCATCAGAGTCCACATGAGTTAACATGGCCGCAGGTTATCAGAGTCCACATGAGTTAACACGGCCGCAGGTTATCAGAGTCCACATGAGTTACCATGGCCGCAGGTTATCGGAGTCCACATGAGTTAACAGGGCCGCAGGTTAGCAGACTGACCATAAGTTAACACGGCCGCAGTGTATCACAGTCCACATAAGTTAACATGGCCGCCGGTTATCACAGTCCACATAACTTAATGTGGCTGCAGGTTATCAGGGTCCACATAAGTTAACAGGGCTGCAGATTATCCGAGTCCAAGTAAATTAACACAGCCGCAGGTTATCAGAGTCCACATGATTTAACATGGCTGCAGATTATCAGAATCCATATGAGTTAACACAGTCGCAGGTTACCAGAGTCCACATTAGTTAACAGGGCCGCAGGTTAGCAGACTGACCATAAGTTAACACGGCTGCAGGTTATCAGAGTCCACATGAGTTAACACGGCCGCAGGTTATCAGAGTCCACATGAGTTAACAGGGCTGCAGATTATCTGAGTCCACATGAGTTGACAGGGCCGCTGATTATCAGAGTCCACATGTGTCACGCCACGCTCAGGAACGGCATCTCTTTCTGTCCTCGCGGATGGAACGCGCTATCGATACTCGGAGCGCCGTTCCCCGCGTTTTTCGACTACACATTCTGGAAAGCATATATGTTGCTCCCGGTCATGCTACACTTACCTTTAGCCCTTTTTTCTTCTGTTTGTTGTTGGTGGGTTTGTCTGGTCTTGTTACCTGTCTCTGTCCATGTTGTGTCCATCTTGTCTTCTTCGTGTTTTGTCCCAGCATGCTCTGTTTTTCTTTTATACTACTTCCTTTTTGCTATACTGGTCTATGAGCTGTTCCCAATTCAAGATGGTGTTCTTTCCTTTTCCTGTGATGTCACTTCCCTTTTCTCAGTATATAAGTCAGTCAGTCTTGGTCCACCTTGTGTTGCAAACACTTCCTTCTGCTTGTGCTGTTCACTCCTGTTCTTTGTTCCTGCTTTTGGCCTTGGGAGATTTTTGCCTGTTCTTTGTTCCGTCTTTTTGCCTTTGGAGATTTTGCCTGTTCTTTGTTCCTGCTTTTTGCCTTGGGAGATTTTTGCCTATTTTTTGTTTCCTGTTGTTTAGTCTTGTTTTTTCTTGTTTTTCTTCAGGAGTTCCTGTTGAGGTTTTTTCCCCAGTGATGTTTTTTTCCCCTCTGGGACTCCTTCTGGAGGGTACGGTCTGCTTTGGCGTAGCCTGTCAAGCGGCACCGTGGCTACTAGAAGGGGTCGCCCTTATCTGGGAGTATCCAGAACCTGTAGAAGACTTGGGGGGTGATTCTGATTCTGGCGGGCGGCGGAGGCCGCCCGCCAGAATTCCGCCCCCATTATACCGCTCCGCGGTCAGAAGACCGCGGAGGGTATTATGAGTTTTTCCCTGGGCTGGCGGGCGGTCTCCAAAAGACCGCCCGCCAGCCCAGGGAAAAACTCCCTTCCCACGAGGATGCCGGCTCGTAATCGAGCCGGCGGAGTGGGAAGGTGCGACGGGTGCAGTGGCACCCGTCGCGTATTTCAGTGTCTGCAAGGCAGACACTGAAATACTTTGCGGGGCCCTCTTACGAGGGCCCCTGCCGTGCCCATGCCATTGGCATGGGCACGGCAGGGGCCCCCAGGGGCCCCGCGACCCGCCCTACCGCCATCCTGTTCATGGCGGCTTTCCCGCCATGAACAGGATGGCGGTAGGGGGGGTCAGAATCCCCTCGGCGGCGCAGCGAGCTGCGCCGCCTTGGAGGATTCTTAGGGGCAGCGGAAAACCGGCGGGAGACCGCCGGTTTTCCTGCACTGACCGCGGCCAAAGCGCCGCGGTCAGAATGCCCTGCGGGGCACCGCCGGCCTGTCGGCGGTGCTCCCGCCGACCCTGGCCCCGGCGGTCTAAGACCGCCGGGGTCAGAATCACCCCCTTGGTGTATTTGCCAACCCGGTATCCAGAGGTGAGAAGTCCAGCGCAGTACGTAACAGATTGCAACGCCAAAAGATTCCACGTTGCAAGATCGCCATGGAAGATCCACAGGGAGAGGTGTCAGAAAATGCTCAAGCCATGTTGCAGACTGTCCAACAACAAGCCCAAGAGTTACAACAGTTACGGGCAGAGAACACTGCGCTATGACAGATCTTGTCTTCCTGATCAAAGGACATACCACCCATATATGCTACTAATCCTCGATATTCTGGAGATCCTCTAAAGATGAAGGAATTTTTGGACGCCCTGATGGTTTTCTTTGCCTTTCGTCCACTCCATTTTTCTTCGGATAAAGCTAAGGTGGGCTATCTGATCAGCGCCTTGTCTGGCCCGGCGCTTGCTTGGGCGACTCCTCTGGTTTCTGCAGAAGACCCAGTCCTGGCTAACTATTCCGCTTTCCTGACTCTTTTTAAGCAAATGTTTGAGAGACCTGGGGTAGAAGCAGCAGCTGAAGAAGCCTTATGTGACATTCAGTAGGGTAATCAGGATGTTCTGCAGTATATAACCCGCTTCAAACAGCTGGCAGCTGAAACCTCTTGGGTGTAACGCACCTTCATAACCCTTTTCCGCAGAGGCCTGCGTGAAGAAATTAAAGATGAGCTTGTACATTCTTCTCCTGCTTGTTCTTTGAAGGAATTAATGGATCAATCTATGAATATCGATTATAGACTTCGAGAGCGCAAGATGGAGAGATGTAGAACGCGAGCTCCATACCAGTCTGGTACCTTTCGTGCTAGCAGTCGGCGAACAGAAGATATTCCATCCAAAGCCCCTCCAACTCCCCGTGAAGAACCCTGGCAGATAGATCTGGTTTGTGGGCCATTGACGGAGTCAGAAAGAGAGGAAGGATGACGAAAGGGACTTTGTCTGTACTGTGGTAAGGCTGGCCACCTGATCCGTAGCTGCCCGGTACGCCCCTCAAGACCTGCGGGAAATGCCAGCTCCTTTCCCCTGTAAGGAGGAAGGAGACTGGAGCAGCTGAAGTACCATCAATATGTTCCTCCAAAGAAAGCATGTCCACCCTGTTTATCCTCTTGTAAAGTTACAAAGTTCACAAGATCAAGAAGAACACCTTCTGGCTCTCCTTGATTGTGGAGCCAGTGGACTCTATCTGGATGAGACCTGGGCTACGAAGTAAAGGAATTCCCCGCATTCCTAAAGAAACTCCTGAGCAGGTTCACACGGTGGATGGCTCTCTGTTAACCTCAGGACCTGTGGTGGCCTCAACTCCTACTCTTTGTTTGACATTTGGTGAGCATCAAGAACATGTTGCCTTTGATCTCATAGCCTCACCAAATCACATCATGATTTTGGGAATACCCTGGTTAGCCCGACACAACCCCTATATCAATTGGGAAACAAGAACTATATCCCTAACGTCTTCATTTTGTCAACAGAATTGTTATTCCACTACTTCTTATTGGACTCCCAAAAGGTCCTGTCAGTCAACTAAGGATAACACTAACTCTATCAATATGATCCCGAGAGTTCCAGATTGTTATCAGGAATATATCAGGATTTTTCAGAAACCTAGTAATCCTGTTTTGTCGCCTCATCGCAGTTATGACTGTGCTATTCCTTTAATTCCTGATGAAGTCGTCCCCTTTGGTCGAATGTATTCTCTGACAGACCAAGAAAAGAAGGTGCTAAAGGAATATTTAGACGATAACTTGCACAACGGTTTGATTGCTCCTTCCACGTCCCCGGCTGGGGCTCCTCTCTTCTTCGTCCCAAAGAAGTCCAAGGATCTGCGTCCTTGTGTTGACTTTCGTGAACTCAACAGAATAACGATTAAGGATCGATATCCACTGCCTTTAATCAGAGATATATTGGATGCCGTTCAAGGAGCCAAGATGTTTACCAAATTAGACTTACGGGGTGCCTATCATCTCCTTTGGATCAAGGAAGGAGATGAATGGAAGACAGCTTTCCGTACCCGTTTTGGGCACTATGAGTACCGTGTTATGCCTTTTGGACTGACAAACGCCCCTTCTGTTGTTCAACGATTTATGGATTCAATGTTCTCTGATGTACTCAACCAATATGTAGTCATTTATTTGGATATCTTGATATATTCCCGTGATCCTGAGCAACATATAAATCATGTCCTGCAAGCACTGGAAAGACTCAAGAAAAACCAATTGTTTTGTAAATTTGAGAAGTGTGAGTTCCATAAATCTGAAGTAAAGTATTTGGGGTTCTGTATTATTCAACATGGAATATCCATGGATCCTGACAAGGTCAGTGCCATATTAGATTGGCCTTCTCCACGTCCATTAAGGAAACGCAATGTTTCCTTGGTTTATCAAACTTTTATCATCAGTTTATTCAGAACTTTGCCCACCTACAAAGTTTCATAACACAAACAATTAAGAAAGAGAACCTGAACAAGGGTTTCGTTTGGACCAAGGATGCTGAACGCATGTTTCAAGAATTGAAGACAGCCTTTACCCAAGCACCCATGTTGCGTCATCTTGACAGTACCAAGAAATTTATCGTTGTGACTGATGCCTCAGACAGAGCTATTGGGGCAGTTCTGCTACAAAAACAAGACAACGATGGACTGGAACATCCTATCTTTTATCTGTCTCATATCCTATCAGAGGCTGAACGCAATTATTATGTACTGGAACGAGAACTACTCGCGCTCAAAGTAGCTTGTAAAGAATGGAGGCACTTCTTGATGGGTTCCTGAGAGCCTTTTGAAGCCAGGACTGATCATCGTGATCTCTAATGTCTTCGGAGTTTTGAAGTGTCGCAATAGTCATCAGGCTCGATGGGCTTTCTTCTTTAGCCAGTACGATTTCGTGATCACGTACATACCTGGTTCCCAGAATTCAGTGGCAGATGCCTTATCCCGCAGATATCCTGACATAGCCCAGAACTCCTCTCCACCTCTTATTGAGTCTAGCAGAATCATCGGAGCTACTCAATCTTTTCAAGAACGCGTTCAATCCGAGTACCAGTTTCTGTCTGCTTCAGAATGGGATAGAGTGACTCCTTTTTTGCAGAAGAAGGACAACTACTTCTATCATCAACATGCTCTTTTTCTACCTACCAAGAAAGTGCAGACAGAAGCTCTACAAATGTGCCATGATTCTCCTATAGACGGTCATCGAGGTATCAGGAAGACCCAGGAGCTGCTTCAGCGACCTTTTTGGTGTCCTTCGCTTAAGACAGACACTGAAACCTATGTGTCAGCATGCCCAGTCTGTGCTCAGACTAAGACACCCGAACTAAGGTGGCAGGTTTATTAAGACCTTTACCGGTTCCTTCCGCTCCTTGGTGTACTCTAACCACGGATTTCATATGCTCCCTACCTACCTCCTCTGGTAACCAAGTAATCATGGTGACCGTAGATTCATTCACCAAGATGACCCATTTCTCAGCCTTGAAGAAACTACCGACGGCCCCAGAAATGAGTCACATTTTTCTGCAGGATATTTTTCACCTCCATGGTCTTCAGCAAGAGGTCATTTCAGACAGAGGACCTCAATATGTATCACTTTTCTGGAGGGCCTTTTGTGCCTTATTTAACATTGAGATTTCTTTATCCTCTGGTTTCCATCCACAAACTAATGGGCAAACTGAAAGAATAAATCAAGAACTTCAGCAGTATCTGAGATGTTACTGCAATGCCACACAAAGCAATTGGTCGGAGTATCTTGCTCTGGCTGAGTTCTCCTTTAACAACACAATACACAGTGCGACCAAGACCACACCCTTTTATTGTACCTATGGATTTCATCCGAGGACTTTCACTACTGTTTACCGAACATCCTCTTCTGTGCCTGCTGTCACTTCTTTTTCACGACAGATCCGCCGAATCCAGAGCCTACTTCACAAAACTCTCATAGCTTCGAAACAATCAATGAAACGAAAGGCAGATCGTTATTGACAAGCCGCACATTTGTATCAAGTGGGCCACAAGGTGTGGCTTTCTTCCAGATTCCGACCTTCCCGGTTTTCCACCAATAAGTTCAAGCCACATTTTTATGGACCTTTTCGGATTTCGCAAGTCCTGAATTCTGTAGTTGTGCGTCTCCGCTTACCTCATACCTGGAGGGTTCATCCTGTTTTCCATGTGTCCCAGTTAAAACTCTTTGTTCCTGATCCATACCACCGCCAGTTCCAGCGTCCGCCTCCTCTTTCTATTAACGGACAGCCTGAGTATGAAGTCCAAGAAATCTGTGACGCAAACTACAGTTTTTGGTCCATTGGAAAGGATACCCTCTCAGTGACTGTTCTTGGGAGGATGCTTCCTCCGTCCATGCTCCCCGTTTGGTCCTCCCGTTTTTTAACAGTCATCCTGACAAACCTGGTGCCTCGGGGAGGGGAACTACTGTAACGCCGCACTCAGACGTGGCGTCTCTTTCTGTCCTCGCGGATGGAATGCGCTATCGATACTCGGAGCGCCGTTCCCCGCGTTTTTTGACTACACATTCTGGAAAGCATATATTTCGCTCCCGGTCGTGCTACACTTACCTGTAGCCCTTTTTTCTTCTTTTTGTTGTTGGTGGGTTTGTCTGGTCTTGTTACCTGTCTCTGTCCATGTTGTGTCCATCTTGTCTTCTTCGTGTTTTGTCCCAGCATGCTCTGTTTTTCTTTTATACTACTTTCTTTTTCCTATACTGGTCTATGAGCTGTTACCAATTCAAGATGGTGTTCTTTCCTTTTCCTGTGATGTCACTTCCCTTTTCTCAGTATATAAGTCAGTCAGTCTTGTTCCACCTTGCGTTGCAAACACTTTCTTCTGGTTGTGCTGGTCGCTCCTGTTCTTTGTTCCTGCTTTTGGCCTTGGGAGATTTTTGCCTGTTCCTTGTTCCTGCTTTTTGCATTTGGAGATTTTGCCTGTTCTTTGTTCCTGCTTTTTGCCTTGGGAGAGTTTTGCCTATTTTTTGTTTCCTGTTGTTTAGTCCTGTTTTTGTTCAGGAGTTCCTGTTGAGGTTTTTTCCCCAGTGTTGTTTTTTTTTCCCTCTGGGACCCCTTCTGGAGGGTACGGTCTGCTTTGGCGTAGCCTGTCAAGCGGCACCGTGGCTACTAGAAGGGGTCGCCCTTATCTGGGAGTATCCAGAACCTGTAGAAGACTTGGTGTATTCGCCAACCCGGTATCCAGAGGTGAGAAGTCCAGCGCAGTATGTAACAACATGAGTTAACACGGCCGGAGGTTATCAGAGTCCACATGAGTTAACACGGCAGCAGGGTATCAGAGTCCACATGAGTTAACAGGGCTGCAGGCTATCAGAGTCCACATGAGTTAACACAGCCTCAGATTATCAGAGTCCACATGAGTTAACAGGGCCGCAGATTATCAGAGTCCACATGAGTTAACACGGCCGCAGGTTACCAGAGTCCACATAAATTAACAGGGCCGCAGGTTATCAGAGTCCACATGAGTTAACATGGCCGCAGGTTATCAGAGTCCACATGAGTTACCATTTCCGCAGGTTATCAGAGTCCACATGAGTTAACAGGGCTGCATGTTATCAGAGTCCACATGAGTTAACACGGCCACAGGTTATCACAGTCAGTTAACATGGTCGCAGGTTATTAGAGTCCACATGAGTTAACATGGCCGCAGATTATCAGAGTCCACATAAATGAACATGGCCGCAGGTTATCAGAGTCCACATGAGTTAACATGGCCGCAGGTTATCAGAGTCCACATGAGTTAACATGGCCGCAGATTTTCAGAGTCCACATGAGTTAACACGGCCTCAGGTTATCACAGTCAGTTAACATGGCCGCAGGTTATCAGAGTCCACATGAGTTAACATGGCCGCAGATTATCAGAGTCCACATTAGTTAACATGGCCGCAGCTTATCGGAGTTCACATGAGTTAACATGGCCGCAGGTTATCAGAGTCCACATGAGTTAACATGGCCTCAGGTTATCAGAGTCCACATGAGTTCACACAGCAGCAGGTTATCAGAGTCCACATGAGTTAACACGGCCGCAGGTTACCAGAGTCCACATAAATTACCAGGGCTGCAGGTTATCAGAGTCCACATGAGTTAACATGGCTGCAGGTTATCAGAGTCCACATGAGCTAACACGGCCGCAGGTTATCAGACTCCGCATGAGTTACCATGGCCGCAGGTTATCAGAGTCCACATTAGTTAACAGTGCCGCAGGTTATCAGACTCCACATGAGTTAACACGGCCGCAGGTTATCAGAGTCCACATGAGTTAACATGGCCGCAGGTTATCAGAGTCCACATGAGTTAAACAAGGCCGCAGGTTATCAGAGTCCATATGAGTTAACAGGGCCGCAGATTATCAGAGTCCACATGAGTTAACACAGCAGCAGGTTATCACAGTCCACATGAGTTAACACGGCAGCAGGTTATCAGAGTCCACATGAATTAACACGGCTGCAGATTATCAGAGTCCACATGAGTTAACACGGCCGCAGGTTATCAAAGTCCACATGAATTAACACGGCCGCAGGTTATCAGAGTCCACATGAGTTAACACGGCCGGAGGTTATCAGAGTCCACATGAGTTAACACGGCCAGAGGTTATCAGAGTCCACAAGAGTTAACATGGCAGTAGATTATCAGAGTCCACATTAGTTAACATGGCCGCAGCTTATCAGAGTTCACATGAGTTAACACGGCCACAGGTTATCAGGGTCCACATGAGGTAACAAGGCAACAGATTATCAGAGTCCACATGAGTTAACAGGGCGCAGGTTATCAGAGCCCACATGAGGTAACACGGCCGCAGGTTATCAGAGTCCACATGAGTTAACAGGGCCGCAGGTTAGCAGAGTGACCATAAGTTAACAGGGCTGCAGGTTAACAGAGTGACCATAAGTTAACACAGCCGCAGTGTATCACAGTCCACATAAGTTAACATGGCCGCCGGTTATCACAGTCCACATAACTTAACGTGGCTGCAGGTTATCAGAGTCCACATAAGTTAACAGGGCTGCAGGTTGTCCGAGTCCACATAAATTAGCAAAGTCGCAGGTTATCAGAGTCAACATGCGTGATGCATGATGTGTGATGCGTGAGGTGCTTCCTCATGGACCTTACTAAGGCGCTTATTAAAGTTTGGCAGAGACCATACTCCATCCCAACAGCTACACAGTAGCCTCTGTAGGACACTGAAGGGCCACCCCTAGTTTACAGTCGGGCGGAACTTAAGTACGTCAGTGACAGAGAGTACTCCCCTTTTTATCACTGTGACAAACATGGTAGTAAGGGACAGTAAAAGCCTTTAACTGACTCTCCCACGGTCTGGGGGTCATTACAGTTTTTATCCAAAAACAAAATCCACTTTGCGATTTTGCTTTTGAATGAACAAAAACATGTTCAAAGTTGTCCTCAGAGTGGGCATGCAGGGTTATCCTGCATCACCGAGAGGTGAAGGACACATGGGTTTCCATCCTCATGCTGCGTGGCTTGTGTAGGAGAACGTGGATGTTGCACAGCATGGTATAGTGGCCTAACAGTGCTGCGTCCGTGCTGGTGTTCTGCAGAGAGGAAGTGTGAGGTGCTGCAATCAACCGAGGTCTGTGAATTTATTTGTCTCCAGTTCAAACAATCTTTGCAACTGTGTTTTTATGCATATTTGTGTTGTTCTTAGGTTTTTGGTGTTGTTTTTATACACTCACAAGGACATTTGTCACCTGCTTTTGCCTCCAGGTATTTTAGGATGTATTTTCTACTGATTTCAAATTCATTTTTGTATTTATGATTGAACTTTACTTAATATATGCATTGCTTTTCTCATATGGTAATTCCACATGTGCAGTAGCACAAGTAATAAATGAAGCCCTTGGATCAGAGATATGTGGTATTGGGCACATGCGTATAGTTTTCAACTTGTGATTAGATGGGTTGGTGAAGTCATGCACTGTGTAACCTGGCATGCAGTAATTACAGCTAAGCCTAACTTAGACTCAAGGCCTAAGGCTTGGACAGTGGGACTGAAGTCTGCAGTTGTGATAAAGTCTCTCCACAAATGCAGACCAAGGGCCTGATTATGAGTTTGGGGGTCTGGGACCACCATGATGGCGGTCTGCGCACCGACAGTCTTGCAGAGTGGATGGCCATATTATCAGTTTGGCAGTTGAGGAAATAGAAGACTGCCAGCAGTCCGCCGCCATCGCCATGCAGCACAGACCGCTGCGGTCTTCCGGGGGCAAAAACAGGCTGGTGGAGACCATGTTTCCGCCAGACCTATTATGAGGTTGCACATCGTCAATGTGACCCCCACAGTCCAATTGGGAGCCAAAAGGGAGACAGTCACCTGCACACAGCAATACACACTCCTCAGCCGCCATGGAGCCATACCTTAACGTCATGCCGCTGCTCACCGAAAGACAACAAATTCAACGTCGACGTGGACGACACCAACCGTAAGTACACCTACCTACCTGCATTATCAACATGTATAACAAAATTGCACGGCTACCAACCACATTATAGGGGGGGAGGTCGGCAAGGTCAGCAGCTACACCTATCATGCAAGACACACACACATTCACATACTTCAACACAGACACCCGCACATTCGCAACACGCACACTTCAGCCGGCACACACACTGCATGGAAACCATGCATATTCGCACGGCGACAGAACACAGGATCAGGGACAATGGAGATCACACAAAATACACACACACAGCAACAACAACACAACTACTGCACAGATACAAATACATTTCACAAACTCACACCTAACTATTCACCAGGGACTGGCCACACATACAACACACATACATATCCATCTACCATGGCACACACACAACACCTCCATTAAACAACACTGTAATCGACACACACATCACTCACACTCACAGCACAACTGACCAACAATGCCATGCCCAATGCACTCAGAGACAAATAGACAAAAGACACAAAGCGCACCACCACAACAACACCTGCACAGCTGTGATCGAAGCAACAGGACCATACTTGGAAGGGAATGAGGCTTCATTGGCACACATATCATGTTGAACAAGGCCCCAAATAACATGCACACAGCAGTTGCAAACAATTGAATATAAGCAACAAGCAATACCAATATCAATTGTCATGCACAGTCACACAATGGAGGACAAGGCCACAAAGCACACACGACTCACAACCCATGGGACATACCCCCACACCAACCAGCTGCAAGGAATACACATCTGCATGGACACCTTTTCACTCAAATACAAAGCTAACTACCACAACTCAACACACTCCAGGTATGCACTGAAAAAACTCAAGAACACACACACTACATGTAGACAACAGCCATATCAGGGGACAAGTCATACACCATACATGCCCGCATCACACAACACAAAAAGAAACACATACCACTACAAACACAACACAATGCCTCGACACTAACACTCAATCTACATACACATACCCAACACACAACACACATCCTTCCCTTGGGGGACAACAGCACTGCACACAAACTCACATACTTAAAAAACACCACATGGAGCAGCATGGAGGCCAAACACACACAACTACAGTCATACGATCAATGTCAGCCAAGAAGAACAGAAACCTAGGGGAGGAAATGCAGGACAAAGGCGTATCAACAACACCAACAACTGGTTGGGTTTTAATAAATAGATAAACATGTGGAAAAGCTAAGAGCATAGGCCAGTCCATAATAAATAAGGGCCAGAAAGCACAGTCCTGGGCCCCTAACTAACTCCTGACTGACAAGTAACCTCCACAGGTAGGAGCATCAAGGGGCAGGCACCTCAGGGATTATCGGGGGAGGGGGCAGGTTGGGCTTGGGGGGTTTGGGAGGAAGGGAACCTTATTGAGAGGGGCCAACTTCTTCTTGGTGGGGGAGGGGCA
Organism: Pleurodeles waltl; assembly: GCF_031143425.1. NCBI lineage: Eukaryota > Metazoa > Chordata > Amphibia > Caudata > Salamandridae > Pleurodeles > Pleurodeles waltl. Next base: position 1,720,983,079 of record NC_090445.1, on the reverse strand, counting down.
TGGGTGCTTGCATTGGGCAGAGGAGGCCTTTGAGTGAAACGCTTGGCCTAGGGGAGAGAAAATGACCTTTTTGCGGTGGTAAGGGGGAGAACAGGGGTATGGTTGAGGTCACAGAGGAAAAATGTCTTTGACACATGGGGATGGTCATCTGAAGGTGGTCGGGATTTGAAGGTTGATGGAGTGGTTGTCTGACGTGTTGGTGTGGATGTTTTGGGTGCATGTTTGTAGGAGATGTGCTTGTGTGTGGTTGGTGTATGTTGGGTGGGTGAATGAGGGCGTTTATGTGTTTGGGGATGAGGGGGTAGAGGTGTTTGGGGATGCTGTGGTGGGTGGTTGGGTGTCTGTTGGTGTGATGACTGCAGGTATGATGGATGTGCTGCAGGTAGGTGTCTCTTTGGTTGTGGTGTATGCAGGTAAGATAGGTGTGTTGGCTGGATCAGTGACAGTTGATGTAGTGTCTCTAGATATGCCAAATGGTGTGTGTGTGTGATGCTGGGGGTGGGGAGTGTGTGAGGAGAAGGCATGACTGTTGCTGTGTCTGCAGGTTGATGTTGTTTGTGTGCGTGCCAGTGGTGTGTCTTGTGGTGCTTACGTTTGTGTGCGCTACCTCATCTGTTGAGGTGGATGCATGTGAGTCTGTGTGCTTTGAGTGGGTCAGGCAAGGGGGATTTTGAATGGGAAGTGGAAGGATGAGGGGGGACGGAAGACAAGAGGTGACTGTCTGCCATTAGTGTGGAGGCTAGAGCCTGAAATGATCTGTGTAAGCCAGAGAGTGCACCGTGAATGCCCTCCAATAACACATTGCATGGCCATCTGACCCACAGAGATCGACCTCAGAAAGTCAAAAGCCTCCTCACTGAAGGCAGCAGGGATAGCAGGGGCTGGGGCAGAGGTGCCTTCAGCAAAGGAGACGCCCGCTCTCTTGGGTGAGCGAGCACAGCCACCTGAGTGGGGGAGCAACATGGAGGGCGGTGATCGAATGGGGGGTAGCAGACTTAGATGGTACTGGGGTGGTCCCCGATGATCCACCACCACTAGTGTGTGGCCACTGGAGGAGGAATCCGATGATGTAGATCCAGATCCCGTCTCCCTGTGGCACTCCCCTTGCCCTCCAGGCAACTGGGTCCCTTGCTGTCGGTGGTCTCGTGACCTGAGGTCCCTTGCCCAGATGCTTCCCCAGTTGGCTCGGCTCCTGATTCTACAAAAAAAGTGAAGAAAGGTCATAACATGTACATGATGACACATCAGTCACAACTCTGAGAGACATACCATCATATCAAGTGGCCCACTGCATGAAGTGACAACAAAGTGGAACCATCATGTGCCATTACAGAACCATGCATGCCATTTGGAATCACTAAGGAAATGCATGAGCAAATCTTGGTTTCGGATAACTACAATAGCAAGGATGAAGTCTAGCTACCACACTAACCATAACCCAAGTATGTGACACTCCACTGCAAACTTGTGCCACATGGAGCACACCACACGGAACCAAAACCCAACAACTGGATACCATTGTAAGGTACCCTACCAATTACACTGACACAAGGCTATGCTGACATCTAACTTGCACCAATATGATGTCTCAATAATAAGCGATGTTGGTAAGGAAAGACACACAACACTGGTCCAAACATACCATACCTGGATTAAGTGACATGGAAACATCCATGTCACTATGGACACCTCACAAAAATGTACAGCTTCACAAGTCACACCTTTCCAAAATAAGTCAAAAAGGTAGAAGCAAGGTCACCCAAATGTGCCCCACATGTGATTTTGCATGGAACAACAATTAAGTCAGGTCCCAAACCTCATGGAGAGATGTCTCCAGAATACACATATGAATGGTCCTATTAAGCCCTAGATACCCCCCTACTAATGTCTCACATCCATTTCCATGTTTACTTGTGAATGTGTTTGTAATAGACAACTGTACTGTGCAGGAAGGAGGGGCAAAGACATTGCAACCACTAACTGAAGGACACCAAATTGTTGTACAATGAGAAGCAACATCACTACCAACTTTTCTGAAATGACAAGCATGGCATGTGTCTGTGGATGAATCCCTGACCCCAAACGCATGTTACGCAAACACCACTGCAAGTCAATCCATGATGCATCCCAACAGTCAGGGCACACTGACTAAACATCACACAGATGCTGTGGACCCACAACCATCATGCAACATCAAGCGTACAAATGGTCATGAAGTGGACCCACACCCTGGCCCTACCTGTCATGTCCATCATGGCTACTGCAGATACACATGACTAATGACATACAATGAGGCATGAATGTATCTGTCAGATGACATATGATGGTGACACACTCCTGTCTGGGGCATCACAGTAAATGGACAACCATTGCAGATGTATCATAATGATAACAGGACCCCACGGACATATTTGTGAGAGATTACAGACATCATCCCATCAGCTTGCCAGCACATGCCTACATCTAATGCATAGTCATGTATCCTAGTGGGAATGGAGCACATGCAGACACAAAGGCATAAGGAATGGCAGCTACACTGATGACACATCACCCATGACAATGCACATTCCCCACTTACCAAGGGAAAGCAGTTTGCTACAGCTGCCAAGATTTTGCCATGTAAGTCATGTCACATCTACGATGGACACACATGCATCACAGACTGCTGTGAGGCACCAGCACCCAATATACAATAGAGAAACGTTTCACCCCGTTAGCAGATGTCAACCTACACATATCCACATACACATGCCTGAGGACAGTGACTCACATCCTACTTACCTTCGGACTGTAACATTTGTCAGGAGTGATCTGAAACTAACAGCCACCAGGGTAGTTAAAACAGAATATTTGAACAATAAACACAGTCCTATCTGCTCCACGCTGGGAAATTCGACTGAGGGTTCACCATAGTTTAGTCCTATGTCCCAGCTCCAAAAAGATGAGCATGCCAGTTGGAAATACATTGCCTGTCTACACCAATTTGATCCCAGAAGATATGTGACAAATGACATATCCCGCATTGTCAGGGGAGCAGTCTGTCCCTCACTCAATCACCTGCTAAAAGTTCAAGCATGATTTTTCCATTTACTCATCCCCTTGTGGCTGTTGTGCTGGCCTCAAATGCCCATCCAAGGCCAGGCAGGCCACTGCCAAAATGCGGGCCATTATGGGGGGCCATGGTAAGATGGGTACCCCGTCCTCGTTGAGAGGACATTCCCAGCTGGCCCTTTGTCGTCTTCTAGACAGGGCATCTCAGGTTCTCCCACCTCTTCTGACAGTGGGCCTCTGCTGGCTGTGGACCCCAGGGTCCGCACCGTCTTGGCGATGGCTCCCCAAAACCCCTTCTTCTCATGTGCGTTTACCTGCATGGAAGCAACTGACAAGACAGGATATCATGTCCACAAGTCCCATACAAAATGGCTGAGTCACATACATGTCAGTGCACCTAGTTAATGACATCCTGTGCTAACCATCCTGTCCACCTCTGCACACAGCATGCATTGGATTCAGGGACATGACTGCAAACACTCCCCAATAGGGTGCATTACACACCCCTCAGCTCAGGCGCTGCACTGACTGGGTGGGCCAACTGTGACTTTTGTGGGACATGAACTAATCACATGACATTGACCAGGAACATGTTATGTTATGTTATGAAAATGTATAGAGCGCATAGCTACCCGAAGGCCTCCCAGTGCTGTACAGAAATCTTCGAAAACACTGCCTTGGGACACTAACTAAAATAGTCAGGTTTTTATTAGCCGCCAAAATGAGAGTTCGTGGCTAGTTTGACGTTGGTTCAGTGGTAGTAAATTCCACAGTGTAGCTCTAAGGTAAGATATTGATCTTCACACCCATTTAGCCTTTTTTATTGGGGGAATAACAGCTAGGACCGTGGACGATGATCTAAGATGTCTGGTGGGTTTGTAGAAGGAAGCTAGGGTTCGCAATATTGGCAAGCCTTTGTCATGTAGCGCTCTGTGAAAATAACATAAGGATTTAAATTGTACCCGTTGCTCTCAAGGGAGCCAGTACAAAGTTGATAAAGCTGATCTGGCCGATTCATGCCTGGGTAATTTGAAGAGAAGGCTGGCAGCGGTGTTCTGTACCACCTGCAACTTCTTCATAATGTATTTTGGTGCGCCAAAAAACAAAGCGTTCAAATATTCCAGGTGAGCAATTATTAAGCCCTGTATGATAAGCCTCTTTGCGATAAATGGAAGTATTTTGAAGATCGCATGGCGGTCTGAACCACCATATCATGAACACAGAGAGGGCCGCCTGTGGCAGCACCCGCCACCGCCAGGCTACCGCCGACAGGCAGCCTGAAGATGGCGGATATCATTATCCGCCAGGGCAGCACTGCAAGCAACGCTGCCCTCGGATAATGAACCCTGTTTCCTCCAGCCTTTCCCTGGTAGGTTCCCACGCTGGCTGAGGGGGAGCTCCGGGGTCCCCCCTGGGGGCCCCTACACTGCCCATGCACTTGGCATAGGCAGTGCAGGGGCCCCCGTGCAGTGCCCCGTTGCGCATGTCACTGCCCGATTTACGGGCAGCAATCTGCGCAACTGGTGAAACTGCACCTGCCACACTGAGGCATTGATGGCGGCTCCATGTGGAGCTGTCAGCAATGACCCGGCCCAGCAGAATGTTTGTAATTCAGCCAGCAGGGTCTCAAGGGGGCTGGCGGTCTATGAAAACACCGCCAGCATGAACACAGTGGGGTTTCCCACCGTGTTCATAATGAGCCCCTTAATGGGGTTGTAAAACTGGGGAGATTAAGTTTGGTTTTGCCTGATGACCCAAAAATATAACCTCTGTCTTGTCTTCGTTCAGCTTGAGTCTACAGTCAGACATCCATTTGGATATTGCCTGCAAACAAGGGATGAGAAGAGAGTTGGTTGAATTCTGATCGGTGGAAAAATATACCATGAGCTGAGTGTCATCTGCATATGACACTAAGGAAAGTCCATAGGGCTCCACTACTTTTGCCAGTGGAGCCATATAGATATTAAATAGCGTAGGGCTCAAATAAGAGCCCTGTGGCACTCCCCAATTACTCCTAAAACAGCTAGAATAAAAGGAACGGTCCAGTACTTGAAATGATCTTGCTTCCAAAAATGAGGTAAACCAACTCAGGTCATTCCCTGAGACTCCGCTTTCCCTCATTCTTTGGAGTAGAATATTGGTCTCAACAGTGTCGAAGGCAGCACTGAGATTGAGAAGCACGATTGCCGAAACCAAACCTTGATCCAAACGTTTCCTAACTTCTTCAGTGACTGCAATTAAAGCGGATTCCATACTATGTAATGGTCTTAAGCCCATTTGAGAAGGATGGAGAATGTTGTTTTCCTTCAAAAAACTCGAAAAATGAGTGTTGACATGTTTTTCAAGTATCTTAACGAGGCCTGGCAGCATAGAGATTGGTCTATAGTTGCTAGGTATGAGTGGATCCAGGTTGGGCTTCTTAAGCAACAGCTTCACAATTGAATGTTTCCATTGTGGAGGGACGGTGCCGGCTTACAATGACATGTTACACAGGTCGGTTACAACGGGGACTATTATTGAAGCCCCTTGTCCTAGAATTGAAGGCGGGCCGGATCCTGGGGAGACCCTGATTTAAGAGTGGTCAATAAAGTTATGACCGTTTCTGGAGAAAGGGGAAGAATATGTGTAAACTTTGCTAAACCATTAAAGCAATGCTCGTCTACAGCTTGTGGACTGTGGGTACCTATTGGAAAGGCTGAATAGAGCTCTACAATATTTTCCTGGGAAAATGAGGCTAGGTCGTCATTGCTATGTTTATGAGAGGCTTCTACAGTATCTGTGTATGCCTGGGGAGAGGTAAATTATTTTAATAGGAGAAATATGTCTTTCAGAGAATTAGAGGTCAGTTCGATTTTATCCGCATAATAGGCACTTTGAGCTGCTTTAATTTCAGCATGGAACCTTCTAATAGCCTTCCCATATTCATCTTTAGAAGAAACATCGTAAGATTTTCTCCATTTTCGCTCCAGCCGCCCACAGTCCCTCTTTATTAGGCTAAGATGTTTAGAAAACCAGGGGGCGCTTTTTTTCTTATATCCGCTCGGCCTTGACATATATGGAAGGATTGTATCTAAGCTTTTGCTAATCCAATTGTTAAATAAGTCTAGAGATGTGATCCAAATAGCATACCACCCACTGTACGAGTCATGTCAGTGTTGTACTTCCTGGCCACAGGGTCCTTCCAACACACAGTGGCCCTATCTGCTGGGATGTCCCAGCCTATGTTCAGTTTGGAATTCAAGGATGTCCTCTCAGCACTGTTGAAACACCTGGACAGCTACATCTGGTTTCCTCAATGTGAGGATTATGCACATGGAAAAGCAGAATTCTATGGTTTGGGACACATCCCACATGTTGTTGGAGCCACTGATGGTACCCATGCAGCCTTGGTTCCACCGCTTGACACTGAACAAATCTACAGAACAGGAAAAGCTTCCATTCCATCAATGTCCAAGTAGTGTGTTTGGCAGGCCTCACATTTACCAAGTCTGTGCTCGGTTCCCGGGTTCAGTCCACGACGCCTTCATCACGCAGAACACGGCTATTCCACAGCTGGCGACAGAACTGTACCCAGAGAGGGCCTGGCTGGTTGATAAGAAACATATGACATGTGTGTTTGTATCCTATGTTTGCAGCTAGTGAGACATTGCTCTGGAGTGATGGTTGCACGCATGTTGCACTTCCTTACAGGGGATTCTGCCTATCCAAATTGTCCCTGGTTGTTGATCCCAGAGAGGAACCCAAATACGCCAGGGGAAGCCCCCTTCAGCGAGGCACATGGAAGAACACGCTGTGCCGTGGAATGGGCCTTTGGGCTCCTGAAGGCAAGATTCCGGAGCATAGACAAATCAGATGGAGCCCTCCTCTATTCACCCGCAAACGTTTGTAAGATCATTGTGGCCCGCTGCATGCTCCACAACCTTCTCCTGAGGAGACACATGCCATACAGCCCTGTTAAGGGGGAGCTGGCAGTACCACCGTGTGAGCCAATGAAAATGGCAAGTGAGGATCAAAGTGATGAGGATGAAGGTGGAAACGTGCGGGCAGATCTCATCAACCAGTACTTCACCTGAGTGTAAGTATGTGATGCTCTGTGATTACTGTGACGGCATGGGGTACTGCAGGGGTCAGGATTGTGGAGAAGGGTATCTCCGTCACTATGAGACAGCACAGCTCATGCCATGCATCATACAGCCAAGGTTTGCTGGCTACGTCAGACTTGAAGATGTGACTCTCTTAAGGGTCTCCTTTGTGTGGGGCAGTCACATTGCACTGTCAGAGAAACAACAGAACTTTCAAGTGACCTTTGTGTCTCATGTGACGTATGATAACTGACTTT